>NC_067224.1:21165000-21460000 GCF_019924925.1 Ctenopharyngodon idella | reverse complement strand
TGCTACTCAGTTCATCAATTTTGTGAGTCAAAACTAATGTCTTGATCTTTAAGGTATCTAAATTAATTTGACTCACAGTGACACTAAAAGAAGTTCTAAAAGCACATGATCATATATATAAATCAGCAGTTTTGTATTTATTTTTATCTTATATTTTCATAATTAGGAATAATCTGTGAAAATGCACTAGCACATCTTACAGTACCTACAGAGAAACATACAGTACAATTATTTAGTATGGATGATTGCGTTAATTACCCAATATATTTTTTTAATTATCAGCACAAAATAGGGAAACGAAAACCACACCTGTTATGAACTTTCCAATTTACAGTTAAATTCGGTTACAAATGAGTATCAATCTCAGTTGTTTATTGCTTGCGATTTTAGATGACAGTCAACAGTGATTTTATTTTTATAAAACCATAAAACGACAGACCGTAACTGGTAATCCACATGAGAGGCCTGCAAAACCAATGTCTAGGACTAGGTTTATAGTTCATACATGAACCTGAACTGATCACAAATGTGGATACCATTTTGTTCAAACATCTGTTCCCTGATCTGACCAGAGTAAAGAACCACAACAGCTCTCCTACTCTCCCAATCTGTCATGTCTGTTCTCTCCCACATCGGGAGCATGATGAGGAGGTCAGTGAAGACTAACTGAGAGCAATGTGATTCGGAGAGGACGTCCTCACGGGCTTTGACTCTCCACTGTTCCGACATTAAGCTCATAAGAGTGCGACATATTGAAAAGGGGCTCAAGAAAACACGAACATTTTCATTGGACAGATTATACACAGAGTAGACAGATGTTTACAGGGCTTCATAATATTTAGAAAATATATAAATAAACAGACCGACACATGGTGTGTGGTAATGGGGGATTTTCCTGAAGGGCCCTGAGGCTGTCGCTGAAAGGGAGATTAGATCGCAGGAGAGGAGAGGCCTCATCAGCAAGTTTACGTGTATGATAATCGAGTGAAAATATATGAGACTTTCTGAATTATGCATAATCAGATAAGGTGCATCTTGGGGCAGCATTATTTCTGAAGCATATGGTGCAGGGCGCTTTAGGATATTCCCTGCGGAAGCTTGGTATTAAGCACAATGTGTGGTGCTTCATTTAACCAGTACTGTTTAAGCTCTCATCTCTTCCTTATGTAAAAATGTTTATTTAGGTTAACTTTCCCCTCTTCACAGAATGGGCTTTTAAATACAGGGGTGTGGAATATTCTGCTCTGGCAGATGTCAGCAAATCCAAACAAGGATTGAATATGTATATCTACTTTAAAGCCTGTTGCAATATGGTGTTATAATGCCCCTTCTTTTGGCGGCATAATATATGTATAGTTCAAGCGATATTACATTAAAGGAATATTCCTGGTTTGGTACAAGTGAGGCTCAATCAACAAGTAATGTTATATCCCATTTTACATCTTTGTCAGGGCCGTAACAACCGTAAATATTCAGAGGGACAAGCTTCCCCTCCTACCAGTAGTCACTTATGGGCAAATTTTCAAAAGTAACATTATTAGGATGGTCTTTATCACTCATCAGTGTCAAAGTTAAAGATGATCAATCAAATCAAAGAAGGTGGGCTTTACTGTTCTCAGAAGATGTGATGCTTAGGCTTCAACATTGAAAGAGTGAGGTAATATGTAGCTAAACATGTAATATTGGACATATGTTTCACGATAGAAATGTTAAATGACCAACGGTAATATTCAGTGTTGCAAATATGTTGTTTTGAATAAAAAAAAAAAAAAGTGACTTTTTAAAGTGATTCATGTACACCAGTCGGGTGTAACATTATGACCACTGACAGGTGAAGTGAATAACACTGATTATCTCTTCATCACAGCACCTGTTAGTGGTGGGATATATTAGGCAGCAAGTGAACATTTTGTCATCAAAGTTCATGTGTTAGAAGCAGGAAAAATGGGCGAACGCGTAAGGATTTGAGCGAGTTTGACGAGGTCCAAATTGTGATGGCTAGACGACTGGGTCAGAGCATCTCCAAAACTGCAGCTCTTGTGGGGTGTTCCCGGTCTGCAGTGATCAGTATCTATCAAAAGTGGTCAAAGGAAGGAACAGTGGTGAACCGGCGACAAGGCCAAGGCTCATTGATGCACGTGGGGAGCGAAGGCTGGCCTGTGTGGTCCGATCCAACAAATGAGCTACTGTATCTCAAATTGCTCAAGAAGTTAATGCTGGTTCTGATAGAAAGGTGTCAGAATACACAGTGCATCACAGTTTGATGCGTATGGGGCTGCATAGCAGCAGACCAGTCAGGATGCCTATGCTGACCCCTGCCCACCACCAAAAGCGCCAACAGTGGCCACGTGAGCATCAGAACTGGACCACGGAGCAATGGAAGAAGGTGGCCTGGTCTGATGAATCACGTTTTCTTTTATATCACATGGATGGGCGTGTGCGTGTGCGTCGCTTACCTGGGGAACACATGGCACCAGGATGCGAAGAAGGCAAGCCGGCAGAGGCAGTGTGATGCTTTGGGCAATGTTCTGCTGGAAAACCTTGGGTCCTGCCATCCATGTGGACGTTACTTTGACATATACCACCTACCTAAGCATTGTTGCAGACCATGTACACTCTTTCATGGAAATGGTATTCCCTGGTGGCTGTGGCCTCTTTCTGCAGGATAATGTGCCCTGCCACAAAGCAAAAATGGTTCAGGAATAGTTTGAGGAGCACAAAAACGAGTTTGAGGTGTTGACTTGGCCTCCAAATTCCCCAGATTTCAATCCAATGGAGCATCTGTGGGATGTGCTGAACAAACAAGTCCGATCCATGGCGGCCCCACCTCGCAACTTACAGGACTTAAAGGATCTGGTGCTAACATCTTGGTGCCAGATACCACAGCACAACTTCAGGGGTCTAGTGGAGTCCATGCCTCGACAGGTCAGGGCTGTTTTGGCAGCAAAAGGGGGACCAACACAATATTAGGAAGGTGGTCATAATGTTATGCCTGATCGGTGTAATTCATTACTGAACGTGATAAGAAAGGAAACATGAACAGAGCCATGATATGAGTGAATGTGCTTTTAATATTATAAATATTATTTGCAAATTACAAAATTACTTTCCAATAAATTTATATTATATATTATTTAATTCCTTTATTATTATTATTATTATTATTATTATTAATTTTATTATTATATTATTGTTTTAGTTAATATATTTACCCCCCCAAATAAATAAATAAATAAATAACATCATGCCACCAATGATGTTGACTGAGATTGACCAAATCTCAACAGCTGTGATAAACACTCATCTTCAAGAGTGAATATTGATGAATATTGATTAACAAACTGCTAGCTGACGGGGGTTTAACATTGCTAAAATAAGTTCAGTCTTTCTGAAATCCCAAAGCAGTAAACTATAAACAAAGGGCAAAGCAAACAGTAAGTTTATCAGCAGCGTTAATGATAGATGAAGCTCATTTCTGCTTTATGTGGGGGCCAGCAAGTCAGGCACATTTCATTTGTAACTATAATGACATAAACATCAATCTGTCTCAACTGCTGCTTAAACGACTGTGTAACCTTTACAGCCCTGTTAAAGAAAGATATATAACTTCTATAAAAGAAAGACCTTCTATGATAACATAAATCGCGTAACTTTTCTTTGGCTGGCTTGCCACCGCTTTTATGTTGGGTCAAAGGTATGAGCGCACATCCTCAGAAAAAAAAGAAGCTACCGGCATTCTGAAGAGAGGCATTAAAGTAATCGGTGAAATTTTTAACAGATTCCAAAATTGCCGTGAACAACAACAGATTGAGACTCATAAAAGCAGTATAAAGCCTTTACTACCTACTGACATTCTGGCATAATGGAAATATTTTACAATGCTTCCCCTTTATGGACCTCCATCCACTATAAATTATATTATGCAAAAAACATCATCATCAGAGATGGCATTAACAGTCTTCGCTTAACAGGTTCTGTGAAAAACGAGTTAGTTTGCTGCATGTACCCTGGAACAAAATTCAATTCGCCACCATATTTAATGCTACATTTTTTATTATCTTGCGAGCATATGCTGAAATAGCTACAGATGATGGAGATAGCTGCTGGGCACAGTGATCATCATGACTTTCCATCTATATTTGAATAATAGAATTGGACAAAGAGTTTGTGACCTTAGTCAAGGGCTTTGCTGGCAGTGAGGAAAAAACTAGCAGCAAACTGCAAACAGTGTTTCGCCCGCCAGCACTGAGCTGTGAATATGCAAAGCTCTCTTGTTCTTCATGCAGGCTTTCAAAACAAAAACAGGAAATTGTTTGAAAACCTTTTGCCTCTTAGGGGCATCACTGGGCAGTGTCGCAGACTGCTTAGCTTTGCAAAAATGTTTGATGCCTCTGTTTTAGTGGAGCATATGCCAAAATCTGCAAAATATGCAGAACAGTATTGTTTATAGTGTCCTTTTATAGTGATGTCATTGAGGACACAGAAAAACAAACAGCAGTGCAAAACAGAATCATCTGTGACTCATAGTCCACATGCCTTTGATATTGCCTGATACTAAAAGATATTACAACAATGCCAATTGAATGGATGCATTGAAAAAAAATCTATGATATTTTTATTTTTTTTTTCAATATTTTATTGCCAGCATTGTATCAATGACATAATTCTTGTAGCTAAAATGTACTGTAACTATTGCATGACATATTAATACTGACTTTGCCTCAAAACAAAATGTGAAACTTATAGATGCAAAAGGCTGCGGTCACACTAGACTTGGAGCACACAAAATTTCTTGCAACGGACGAGATACACTGCTAGCCAAAAAAAAAAAAAAAGTCACTGTTTGGATTTTAATAGGCAAATACTTAAGAATCTATGAATGGATCATTATTAAAGTTATTATTATGTTTCTAGCATGTTATATGTTTGGCAACGGTCCTTTTAACCCTTAAAGATGTAGTGTGTAGCTTTTCATTTCTTAAACAACCATGTAGGAAGACACATCATGGCCATATTCCAGGATGACAATGTCAAGATTCACCAGGGTTAAAATTGTGAAAGAATGGTTCAGAGAGCATGAAGAATCATTTTCACACATGAATTGGCATCTCTGAGTCCAGACCTTAATTTCATTTTCATGTCTTTGGGATGTGCTGGAGTAGACTTTAGTGTTCACCTCTTGCATTGTCAATATAAGATCTTGACCAAAAATTGATGCACCTCTTGATGGAAATAACATCACAACATTCATTTCCATCGAGAGGTGCATCATTTTTTGGTCAATATCTTGTATTGACAATGCAAGAGGTGAGCACTCTGTAAAGTCTACTCCAGCACATCCCAAAAACTTACACTGAGGTTAAGGTCAGTGCCAATTCATATGTGTGAAAATGATTCTTCATGCTCCCTCCCAACCATTCTTTCACAATTTTAACCCTGGTAAATCTTGACATTGTCATCCTGGAATATGGCCATGATACATCTTAATACATGGTTGTTTAAGAAATGAAAAGCTACACACTCCATCTTTTTGGGTTAAAAGAACCGTTGCCAAACATATAACATGCTAGAAACATAATAATCACTGTAATAATGATCCATCCATAGACTCAAAAGTATTTGCCTATTAAAATCCAAACAGCGACTTTTTTTTTTTTTTTTTTTTTTGGGCCGGGCAGTGTATGACGTCATGCTCTGCAACACCTTTAAAAAAAAAATAATAATAATAATAATAATTAAAGCTGCAAGCAGCATTTACTGGGGTTCAAGCATGTAAGACCTTTAAGCACATAAAAAGGTATTATATTGTATTTAGCAAGCATGTAAACACTTAGATCATAGATGGAAAAGACCATTTACAGCCAGTACAGGCAATTCAGTAAGGAAAAACATGGTTTTTAAAGGTTTTTTGACAGTTATAGCGCCATCTATTGCCTGATCTCCACCATTTTTGGGGGTGTCCACAGAGTGTGTCCATACATATGTGTGCCAATTTTGGTGAAAATATCTAATTTCGTTTTGAAGTTATAGACACTTATATATAAGAGAGCATAAAAAATGACCCATGAAAGACTTTGATTGGATTTTTTTTGCCACTTCCTATCAAAATTTTGACATTTGGGCTTTAACATTTAGTAAACCAACTTAGGTTTTGTGTTTCCTACGCTAGTTTCGTCTCGATCGGACTAACGGTTTCAAAGATATTCGCAAAAGTTTTTAAGCGCTAAATCACAACGTAGCACAAACCATAAGGCGAAACCTACCATGTTTGGTATCGTTGGACTCGGCAAGGATTCAGGAGTCTAAAGACATGACTCAAGTGAAAATAAGTTGACCACATCCAAAGTTATATATATTTTCATCTAAAACCATTAAAAACATATGTTTTTTAAAGTTTTTTCACAATTATAGCGCCACCTATGGTCCAATCTACACAAAAATTGGCGTGCTTCTTTAGAGTCATATGGTACATGAGCTCACCTATTTTCGTGAAGCTCTGAGTTTTCGTTTAGGCTTTATAGGCTTTTGGGTATATTTAGCCAAGCCCACTTTCTAAATGACCCAGTTATAGCGACCCAAAGGGTAAAGTTCAACTTTTTTTGATAATTATTGATCTAGAGAGTCCATAGAGTTGTCCTACACTGGTTTCGTTCCGATCGGGCGAAAAACCTAGGACTAGTTTGCAAAAGTAGGTTTTTCACATATTTGCGAATAATTAATGAACAATTTGATTGACAGCATTGGTTCTTGAGGCAAAGTTGTTAAGCATGAGGAGATCTATCAAATGATGTGCATATTGAGTGGATCTTTGAAACACCACGTGATAACTGAGGCGTAAAACTCGTTAGCGCCAAGTTGTGGCCGATTTCTTTCAAAATTCTTACAGACCTTTAGGGCCAAGATTCAAACATGCCCACCGAGTTTCGTTCCGATCGACCTCCGTTAACCTTGTCTAATAGGTGCTCAAACTTCATTGGCTGATGGCGACCATGTTTTTTGAGATACGCCAATGTCCTCATAGACTATCATGCCCCCTTGGACCAAGACACTGCATACTGCAGAGCTCCCATATTTGCATGTGCTTGAATGGAAGTCAAAGGTACGAAAAGTGTAGTGTGATCACCCCTTAAGAAGGAGAATGTGCCAACAAAAGACAGGTGGAAATGGAGACGGGACTTACGAGGGCTCATATGAACACTGTCGAATTTATTCCATGCACTGTCACGGCAGGATCATTGGACATAATTACAGAAGGATCAGCATGATCGTCTGTCACTGATTTAGCTGACATCTGTCTGTGGCCTGCAAACACATGATGACCAAGACTTGAATCACAAAACAGATTTATTTTATTTATAAAATAAATCTGCATTTATGTTTTCTACAAAGTCTCAGCTTCATTCCAAGCATACTGTAGAAATGACATTGTGAACAGTATCCATTCTTTATTATTTTCTGTAAAAGATGAAATAGTCCACCTGAACAATTAAGTTTGATTATGCAGTTGACCTGTCATGACGATAAATGTAATAGAGCTAATCTGATGCAGTTGTCAATAAGACCTTTTTCTAGCATGAACTGTTATAAGCTGTTTGTTTGTACATGTTATCCTTTACTAAAGCCATTATCAATGAGGTCTCACAAGATGGATTATTTATTTCAGGATATAACTACATAGCTCATAACAGCCAGTTTGGGATTAAGAAAATTCATTACAGCTTTGCAGCAGTCTACAGACTGTATACAATTGCTGATAAATCAGGATAGGAGGTATAAAAATAAATAAATAAATAAATAAAAAATAAATAAATACGAAATGCTGGAATACTTTGATTCAACCTTCATCTGAGAGGCTCAGATACAGTATTATCTCTTAGCTAAATCCTTTCTTCATTTCATCTTGGAGATCTGAACAAAATGCTTAAACATATGGCCATAAATTACTGGCAATAACCTGGTAACATAAGTCATTCAGATTAACACACCAGCTTGCATCATTTTTCTTTTTTCTTCCTTTTCTTTTCAAGCTGTCTTCATACATGATTAAATGTCAGATTTTTACAATCCTGTGTTTGAGGAAAGTACAGAGCCCCTTGGGAATTTCTTTTAATGAAGCTCAAACTTATGAAAATAATACAAATCTGCCCCTTTGAGACTACATAATGTATTCCTTTCACTTAGATTGAAGATTATAATGCAACCACATGATAAACTGCATTTATTGTTAAATGTGTCATATTGCACCGTAATAGTAGGACATGATATAAATATAAACATGATACATGATATAAATATGCACACAAAAATGGTATTTAATTCTGAACATACTGTACAGTGGTACATTTGATGTTCAATGTTTAAAGTTAACCCTTATGCGCTGTTGTGGTCGTGGGTGACCCTGACCCCGACCCCAAATGGCGTTTGCTTAAATAAATAAATAAATAAATAAATAAATAAATAAAAATCCCTTCATCTAAAATGGCATGAGACTTGAAGACTTTGTGGACACTTTGCATCTCTACAAACTACAAAACCTACAAAATAACTACAAAATAAATTGGAATGATATCTCGTTGTATGTCTCTGTAGACCCCGCATGAATGGGGGGAGGGGGGAACATATTTATGTTCTATGTTTTAAGAACATAAATTCACAATGTGGAATGCTCGTGCTTGCGCACAAACCCCTAAAATCACACACAGAAATGAATAGGTGAGACTACGCCTATTTATACAGACTACAGTTTCTCTCTGTTACATAATTTGTCAAAAAAAAAAAAAAAAAAGCCACAATGAAGAACACAGAAATGGAGTGGTTCCATAACACTTATAAGGATGGAGAACAAATGCAAAAACACACATATACACACAACAATATGTTCAGGTTTGTCTGTAATATTGTGAAGTAATTGCAAAAAATTATACTTCAATATATAAAAAAAGCTCAAATTTGACAAAGTGAAATATCAGTCATTTTATTTATTGTTGCAATAATGATTTTATAATGTCTGAGCATAAATCTAAATAAAAGACTTTTGAATGTATAGTATAATGTACTGTATAATGTATAATGTACAAGATGTATACTATAGCTATATGGAAATGGCAAATGAGCCATTGAGTAGTCCTCTGCAGCCAACTAGTGGCTATACAACTAGTGGTTGTTTTCACCATGAATGACATTGAGAAAAATTAGATCTTCTTTACAGTGGATTTTACATAAAATGATGCTATTTTATATAAATGTACAGTATATTTTAAAGTCCCCCTGTGGTTAAAATCAAGTTTTTAATGTTGTTTATCTGTCTATGTGGTGTTTTTAATATGCTTTAAGACAAACCACGTGCAAATTCAATCGGTCAACACCATTGCTGAGTATTTTCTCTTTAAAACTGCAGTGTACCAAAGACAAATGCAAAAACGCGGTTTAAAACCACCCAATTTCTACCGTCACAAACATGTAACCAATCCTGTCAACATGGCGGGCAGGCAGTAAACATACTGGCTGCATCCGAAAACCTAGACAGCTGACTTGTTGCTGTCCTATCAGGCAATGACTTGTAAGGCAGCGTTTGTGCATGAGCATGAGAACTAAACAAATAATTATTACAGTAGTAATTTCTCGCTAGAAATGACATCAAAAGTGGAAAATGTTGCTCAAAAACATACATTTACACAAAACTGATCAGCAAACTCAACTTTCGGACGCCATCTTTAATTTTCTAGCTCAACAGTCACAGAATGGACACAGGATTGTGGGATATCAAAGGCAGTGAAGGATACATCTATGCTGCCTTCAGAAAAGAAGATGAAGGTATCTCACAAAACAGGAAGTGAAGCTAACATTGGATTCGGACGTGCCTTAATGCCTTCCTACCTTGAAATGTGTCCTCCAAAGGCAGCATTTTCCAGTTTCCGGACGCAGCCATCGACTTCAACTAACCTGCTTCTTAAGACTCTCCACCATGACAGTAGTTGATCCGAAAGCGAAAACCATCATCCGTAAAAGACGTCATGTTGACTTTACTGACTTTACTTTTTTTACATTTTTTTTTTTGCAAACAAATATCACTAAAACAAAAGGCACCAGTAATACAAATACGCAATAAAATAAAGTATATATAAAATACCAATTTAAACAGCAGATACAATCATATTGCCTTAAATTTTATTCTTAACATTATTTATGTTTAAGAGATCATATAGTATGAGACTTAAAATATCCATTAAGAATACAAAAAAGTTCAAGCCTGCAGAGTAGCCTAAACATCTGAGTTGTGTAAAAGAATACATTCCAGATATAGGCCTACTACCGCATGTGAAAGCTAATTTGCTAAAGATGAGAAGTTAACAGCTGCATGCTTGTTTTGGAATAGTTTATGCTTTGTCCCCCTGCTTACATAGTATGAATGATCTCAACTTCAATGTACCATCAGAAGTGTTTATGACAGATCATATGTGAGCCTGCAACTGCATTTCAGTCAAGTTATTTTTGTTTTAATGTATCTGTGAGTCAATTAATTGTGTCGTAAAAGGCCACCGTAAACTGTGTGCTGAAGTTAATGAGTCTGACATTATCACATCATTACACCAGCTGGCATAATGGAGCATGTGTTGTTTGTCATAATATGCCATGCCATGCTTAGCAGTTATTGGCTGTTTACATTAGCAACTTTCGAAGAACTTCAGAACCGTGAATTTGAATTTCTCAGCAAACTCTGAATGAGTCAGATTTTGTGCCACATCTAGTGCTGTATGAGATTCGAGTTCTGTAACCCTTTTGCATGAATTTTGTACTTACCAGAAATGTTACGTTGTGTTTAAGGTATCATTGTTAGTTCATTCATTCCTTAGGAATCAAACTCATGATCCAATGCAATGCTCTGCTGTTTGAGCTTCAGCAATGTAATTCAGTCATTTGAGCTGTATTAAATGTAGATTCATAGTCCTTTTAAATAGCAATCCAAGCAGCTCACATGACTGAACTGTCCAGTTCAGACGTGTAGTAAATATTACAGCTTGTACACCCCTTTTTTCTCATAAGACAAAGTGTAGCCCTCTATACTCAGTCAATTCTGCTCACCATCATTCTTGAAGCAGAGCACAGCTACACCCAGCACGCAGCACCACCCCACACCATCTCAAGGTCACTTCCTCCTTCAGCTTTGAAGGATGATGGGTAAGCCCAGAGTCTGCCTCAGCCTGGCCTCTCTGCCTTGAAAGATGGCGGGAGAGGGCGAGGCGAACCCCTGCCGCTCAATAACTGGTACCAAATGTTGCCTTCTAACAAAGGTGTTGACCCTTGAGCAGGCAAAGTCCCAGGGCACCTCACTGCAGAGCTGGAGGACAGGCAGGCAGCTGTCTTCTGTCAGCCTGCTCCAGCTGAAGATCCCCCACCACCCTGCCAACAGTGAGGAAACTTTCAGAAAAAAAAAAAGGGGGGGGGTTTGACTTTGTTCAAGACCCAGACGAACTTTTATGAACATGTTGAAGGGTTCCACTCACCCTTTTTTAATCCATTAGTGAATGTGTTTCTTCAGTGGTTTTCTGGTTTAGATAAAATTAAGAAATTATTCTGTAATAGCTAGACATCAGAGCAAAGCAGGTACATAAATTACATTTCAAAGCTTAAAAATTTTGTTTGCCTGTATGAGAATATCATATTATTCTCTCAGTATAAAATCCACAATCTTTATCAGGCTGTCTCATGTCATTTTTGCCCCACTAGCCAAAAACTCACAGACTGAGCGCTATCATTCTTGGGGGAAGAAGCTGCATAATTAATTTGTATATTCCGCAGTGACAGATGTTTGATTTTGGCTGTAAAAGTAATTAATAAGGGGAGTCAAGAGAGGCAGATTGTTTGAAGATTATTTATGAAGACCTCCCTCTCCCCCTGGTGGCTGGGGGAGTGTCACCTCTCCTTCACGGCCTCCTGTCTTCACCTGCTCCCTGAGACACAGATGTTTGTCTGAGGCAGATGACCCCAAACACACGTTTAGTATCTGTCCCTTAAGGGAATGGCCATGCGGCAGCACGGAGAGAGAGAGAGAGAGGACTGTGCTAGGATTGCACTTCTGTCTAACCACAGGCATTACATAGGGCTTAAAGGGTTTAATTCATATTACAATGGCACTACCTCTGCTTTTATTTGATCTGGAGGACCACCTGATTACTGGGAACAGAGTGGCTTAAGGTTTCAGAGAAATATGGGACAGCTGTTGAACGGAGCCTTGTTGTATGTGTGTGTGTCTGTGTGTCTGTGATGAATGAATAGAGGTGTGAATCGAGTGCGGAAAGTACTGAAGACAGTCGAATGAATTGGTAGTCCCAGCCTCAGAACCACCAATAATATATACAGCACTTCCTCGATCTAGCAAGCTCTAATCTGACGGGGTGACTTTATGCAACTTCATGTGTTTAGCAGGGTTATTATCGTTAACTAAAACTATTAAAAACATTTAACATACAGCTTAAAAAAATAAAACTCATGTCTTTTTAGAGATTTGGATTCTGGAGACATGTTATGAACCCTTTGACCCATGTCTATTTAAATCATTATAATCTGTTATCACACTGACCACCTATGTGCTGTTATTTTATTTTAATTTGTTATTATATAAACTGGATCTTATGATGTATATGTGACCCTGGACCACAAAACCAGTCATAAGGGTCATTTTTTTTTAAAATTGAGATTTACACATAATCTGAACGCTGAATAAATAAGCTTTCCATTGATGTATGGTTTGTTAGGACAATATTTGGCCGAGATACATCTATTTGAAAATCTGGAATCTGAGGGTGCAAAAAAATCAAAATATTGAGTAAATTGTCTTTAAAGTTGTCCAAATGAAGTCCTTAGCAAATGCATATCCACTCACAAATATAAATTTTTTATATATTTATGGTAGGAAATTTACAAAATATCTTCATGAAACATGATCTTTACTTAATATCCTAATGATTCTTGGCATAAAAGAAAAATCAATAATTTTGACCTATACAATTTATTGTTGGCTATTGCTACAAATATACCCGTGCGACTTATGACTGGTTTTGTGGTCCATGGTCACATGTTTTCATAGGTGTATATTTTTTCTGATACATTTAAATGTATTTTATCTTTATAGTTTTGATTTTTGTGTTACATTGAAAATTGATAAACAATTAAAAATGCTATTTACTTGAACATTTATAAAATATTACATAAAAACTTTAAACAAAAATGAGATTTTTTTTGAAGTGGAAGCACTAAAATTATGAACTAGAAATGAATAACTAAAATTAACTAAACCTAAATAGCAATATTTAAAAAATTAAAATAAAATAAAAAAATAACAAGAAAAAAATGTTAAAATCACATTAAAAAATAGCAAAAAAAGTAAAAAATAAAATAAAATAAAAATTAAAAATTAAGAAAAATAAAAGCTAATAATTCAAAGTATGAATAAAAACTATAATGGTGCAAAAATAATACTAAAATACTATTGTTTTAACAAGACAACTGATAATCATCAAGTGGATCATGATTAAATATGAGAGACCGCACACATGCTCGGAGTAAAAGCAAGCCTAATCAAATTCAGATCACTGTTTTGCAACAGCATGGTGGCCATAATTTATGCCTCAATCTCGGCTGGAACTTCTGCTTTTCTTTGCCTTTATTTTTGTGTGGCTGGCTGTGTGTGTGTGCGTGTGTGGCAGGGATAATAATAAACTATAATGGATTCCAAACAGAGAGGACAGCGAGTGAATGTAATTTCCTCAATGTGGGGATAAATCAGGAGGCTGAGGGTTTTACTGGAAAGTTCTTGTGGCTATTCAAATCTGCTGCCGTGATTGAAGCAATCAGAGTGGATCGCTGGGCCGTAATTCGACAGAAGGTTAGCGCAGGTGACCCGCCACAATATGATCTTGTTTATAGGCGGAAATTGCGGCAAGATTACTCTCTGGGGTCTTATTAGATGGGGTGTGATTAAAGATGAAGCTTTGGTGTCTGACGTGGTGGGAAGCGGTGTCTGGAATTTCGATCATTGTTTTATATGTAATGTGCTGGCATAAATTTTCTCCGACAACAACCTAGGTGGGTTTTGTTAGCTGGTTAGGCCTTCAGTAGGAGTTAGGGGCTTACATTAATTCAGAGGAGGGCTTCCATGCAGGATTATGAGCATTAGACAGTATCTAAATGATAATAGTGATAACAGAGACCATGCATAGACAGATAGTCCAGGATTAAGAGTCTACTGATCCCTCTCAATAATGACTCTTTTGGACGAGAGGGAAACCCCCCAGCTCCACAGGCAGCGGTCCACGGCATATCAAGGTGTCATGGAGCCTAAGAGAGGCAGTGGCCTACATTCACTGGTGGCCATCTGACACAGATAGACTGCAATCTTTTTCTGAATCATCGATTTCAAGGTTAAAGAAGTTCCTGATTAATTTGTATGCCATTATATAAAAATACATTGTGAGAGGTGCACACATTAGTACATTAAAACCAATGTATTTGTGGTTATGTGGCACTTGATTAAAAAGTTGAGTCATATACAACTGTACAGAACTGTACAATTAACCAGAAATGCATATGAAATTAATTGACTGGCGATAAATTACATCACACTTGTACATGGATTCAATCTATCAGATAAATAGAGAGATTAAATATAATGAAGAAGGTGATCATAAAAGGATACATTTGCATACTAATTAACCCAGTGTAATACACTTGCCAATATTCTTTAAACATGTCTAAGAAAAGGCATTGTGTTAATTTATTAAAGAATGGTCTAATAATTTAGCCAGGACTGTGCAGTTTGATGTTAACATGCACACATTTTCACATGTTTTCAGCAAAGTACTTTTTGACTTTTAAAGTTGTGCTGAATTGTGCTTCATAACTCACTTTAATGTGGAGCTCAGGCACTTCATTCTGCACTAATTTTGTGGAACGATGCATTAACTTTTAATCAGAACTTCCGCAAGACGTTGTGCATTCTTCATTTTTTCTTGACTTAATGATAATGAAAAAAATATTGCGATGACATGCCACTAAATAAAATTTGAAACCTGCCCAATAATGATGTAAAATACAGTAAATTGTCACCACCAAGACTTTGAGTCCTGAATCTTGTGCAAGCCATTTCAGATGGTCAGTGTAGCCTATGTTATCTGGAGTATTTACCTGATAAGACTGTCGGGATGATGTGGAAACAACCAAGAAAAAAAAAAGCAAGACAAAAATGTCCTTTGATTGTAGCAGATGCACCGTCTTAAGCGAACCAGCAATCTTCTTGTTTAATATGAGGAATACATCTGTTCATGGTTCAAGCCTCCTGCTCCTTCCTGCGACAGAATATCTGCAACTGCATGTTTCTCAGTAGCATAACGTTAAACCTCTCTACAGCAATATGTAATTAAACTCAGGCAGCATATTTCTAATCCTAAAGGCTATTATAGATTTACTTAGGCTGGGACATTGTCTGACCCTACAATAGCATTTTTTTTATTCTCTCCATGCTCACGACAAACCTCTTTTTGCAGTTAAATGGGTGGATAAAGAGTTTTAAATAGATGAGAGCTTAGGTGTCGGCCTTCGGTTTTGTATTCAGTCCAGAGAGGATAGAGCTTATCGCTCCATACTGAAGAGTGTAATTATTCACAATACTTAGCATCTATAGCAAATGACATATCTGTGAACCTGTCTCTAGTCACATTATAGAAAGTCAAAATGTAGAATATGTGTATATGAGACTTTAATTACTGGATAGTCGCTTTGCACCCCTGGAGGATTAAAGTACTGAGGATATGTAATTATTAAGTGCTCTACATTTTGAGCAGGGCTGTATCTGTGATTAAAACTGACCTATCCCTCAGACAAATTGCTTTGAAATTCAGTGAATACTTAAGTTAATTGGTACTTGTGTTTTCTGGCCCTTGTCGCTCGGCTGTGCGCGCATGTCCGTACGTATGCGGAGAGTTGGAGAGGAATGATATAACATTTAGCCTGCTTTTGACAGAAGGACCCTTTTCAGCTGGATTCATGTTTGGTATTGCATGTCGCACTGAGCAGTTGGACTCTCCGTCCTTCTCTGTCACGCTGCAACCGGGAGAATCATCCGGTTTTGGTCTCAATGTTAATGTATTCCCCCTTATTTGACTTTTTAATAGGCTTTTACCTAATTATCATCACATGGTCCAGAGCAGGGGTAGAGAGTGGAGACACAAAAGGAGGTCATCTTTGGCAGTGTTGGCAAGCAGCCTACACCCAAGCACCGTTACAGCGGCCATCGCTCCGGCCCATGATAAATTTTCCCCTTGAACATGATGTCAATATGTTGATGTGCCTGCCTTTATTAAGACACCATCCAACTGATAACAAGTCCTGCTGCGTGTTACCAACATAAATAATTAGTGCAGAGACCAAGGAACGGCAGGTGGCTTTTGGCACAAAGAAATAATCATACTTGATGTGGAAAATAAAGTAAAAGGAGCCATCTGTTCCCAGCAGGGGTACAGGGAGAAAAAAACACGTTAACATATTGTCACTAACGTTATGAAATACACAGTTAATAATTCAGTCATGCTTCCGACTCTGGCCACTTGTTTAAAGAATATGAAATGAGTGAAGGTGCCCATCTTGATGCCTGAATTAACCTCAATGTTCAGTGTTATTGGCTCTTCCGGCTTTTTTATTGCTTAGTTAAACAGATGTAGGGAGGTCATGTCTGGTAAATATTATGACGCAAACAGCAGATCTGAGAGCAGCAGCATGTGAAAAGTACACTGAAATGGAGTAGGACTCGACTGCAGCTAGTAGTAGTTCAGGCAATGGAAGTGACTTAAGTCATGTCACATGATGCAACCTGGGGGCAATTTTTATCACCTGTGAAGTTGCATCTGGATTGCGAAACATGTCCTTATTTGTTTGCTTGCAACTGAAAACTTTCTTATTCCACATGACAATGCAACAGTCAATATGACTTTTTTGATTGATGCATCCCTGGTTATTGCATTAGCTGGACCATTTGTTGTTGTTGTTGTTGTTGGTGGGTTGTCATTTCTGAAACATAGCTATGTTTGTCAAACAGGTACTTGCACACATACAGAATTGTGTTGCACACAGAATGAAGTGCTGACTTTACATTTCCATTGATGAAATGCAACTAGATTGTCAGACATAAAAAAAAAAATCCTTGTGACAAGTAATTCATTCAGCCCACATAATTAGCCCTACTTTTGAAGTCAGCATCCATTTGAAATCCTCCATTCTCTCAAATGACAATCCATTTCTGTGTTTTACTGTAGTTCAAGACAGAATGGTTGAGTTTGATGCGGAAAACAGCAGGGACAACTTTCCTAACAATGCTGTGACATACCGCAGGTCCTCTGGGGCGTCTTGGAAACCAAAAGGAAACACTACTTTGCCCAGGAGCAAAGAAGCCATTACAGCATGTAGTGGAAGATTTAATAGGTGTCATAATTTATCACGTAAACCGAAAACTGTTTCTTAATTAAGTACGTGCGTTAATGAATTTTTTAATTTGCTCCCTGTAAGTACTTTGCTATGCTAATTGCAATATTATTCACATTAGTTATCGGCTATTGCCCTTGGCTATTTGCTGTAGTAGGAGAGGGACCTTTTTCGTCCTCCTATCTAAAGTTCATTAACTCATCAAACCTGAACAATTTTAATTCCGGGACAACGGTCTCTTCTGGAATTCTGCTCATGAAGATTACAATTCTTACTATAGGATAAAGAACAGTACAGCTAAATGAGGGACTCATCAGTTATTTTATTTTCTTTACTTTTTGGACCAGTCAATTTATAATTTATTATAACAAAGGTTGAATGTTTCAAATTGCAATATGGGCGTTAGTGTGAATAACCATCATAATCCTCCAAGTAACCCATATTTAAGTCTTTAGTGACCAACTGAATAATATCGCAACTGTGCTTCTGTGTCAAATCCTCATAAAGTAACGTATTAAATAAGGCTTTGTCCCCAACATAGTGTGTTTCATCCACTGACACAGTTTGCACTGGAAAATCCTATATGTTTTCTGTCATGGCTCCGCACACAAGTGCATCACTCAGCGAGAAAACCTGCCCCACTAATGCTGATACCAAGATGCTCAAACCACATGGCAGTATTAGGAATGGGAAAAAAAATCTGTGAACATTACCCGATAATGTTGTAGAACCATCTGCAGAGAAATGTATTTAATATTCAGTGGGGATCCTACTCACTGACATTAGGAGACCCATAATCCCTTGTAGATTAAATTAAATGTAAGCTCTGAGTATTTATCTCAAGCTATTGTTTTCAACAGCACTAAAGATATTGTTCTCCGCCTCATAATACCGAACGGGACTGTTGTCATCCACAGCCTCTCACTGAAACGCAATTTTATTCCAGCTTTAATCTCTCAACAACATGTTAGTATTATGATTTTTAACTACACTTCACTTAATGGTGGAAAAATATGCATTTTTGGTATTAAAATAAAGCTTCTGTTACATTAATCTAAAAGCAGAAGGAGCATTACACATAACACTCATAACACATAACCGCAATTTGTCAGCTCTCACTATGATAATGGAATAACTTTTATTTATTACTTTGACTAAGACTCTTCTGTTAAATTGCAGTTGCTTTTATTTAAAAGTAAAGCCACTGAGTGATGTTTGCAGATGTTAAAAAAATGCATTTTGTGAAATGAAAACAATGTTAAAAGAGGAAGACCATAGTTGTCATTAGAATTTCAAGATTATCAAGATTATGTCTCCAACTACTAAGATAAAAGTAAGCTTTTGGTTATGTTTTATTGAATAAATGTATTAATTCAGAACATGACCTTACTTGCTCCATAGTTTATATCATATAATATAATGTATTGCACTAACCTATAAAACCTGCAAAAAGTGATGTTCTGAAAGTACAGTTTCAAGAACTTCTAAATGAAAGAAAAAAAAAAAAAAAAAAAAAAAAAAAACATCTAAATGTGACCCTGGAAGTAGCTAGCACAAGGGTTGAACAGCATAAATACAAATTTCTGTATTAGTACAGGCTAATAGGTCCTTTAACTCAACCTGCTCGTAATCACATCATTAGGGGCTTTCGCGCCGGAGTAACCTTTTCATAGTTCCTAGAACTATTGGATGAAGTACCCGGATTTTGCCGTGTTCGCATCGCAGGAACTAGGAATGATTTTAGTTCTAGGAACTCCTTTTGGGGGAACTAAATTAGCTCCTACTTCAGAGTAGGGTCTAAACCAGCACTATAAGAACTATCAGTGACGTGGGTGTATGTTGATTGGTCAAACGACATATTTCAAACACCGGCACCTGGCATTTTTAAAAAGCTGTGTAAACATATTTACTTCACAAACATGGAAAACAGCGATAACGGTATATACCTGTTGTCTGCAGGGTTGTGTTCTTTTCTCAGCCTCGATGATATGCAATACTGAAAGTTGTCATAGGAGATTTCGTCTCTTAGACCCACTTTTTGCTCTTTCAGTCGCGTAAATTCCATCTCCATTATCACGGAACCCACGACACACAACAAACACAGCTCCGATCACGGTGTCTTCCATCCACCGGGTTTTAGCATTTGTAAATGCTGCGCTTAAAGACGCCACTGTCAGCTGCTTCACAGTTCCTATTCCAGGTGCGAATGCAACCAGGAACATGGCCCGGGGGAGAAATTAGTTCTCGGGAACTATCCTAGTGGCTAGTTCCTAATTTCTAGAACTATTTGGTGCGAAAGCCCCTGTTATCTATAGGGCACAGCTGATTGGTTCCTGCTTTATCAGTAGCCAATGAGCTTGCATGCTCAACCTTCAAAATACTTGGGTAGCATTTGCCTTAGCAGTGCAGCGCACTTTCAGAAACCCTCCACCTTCCCCAGCTCCACCTGTATAGCTCTGCTACGGGTAATTCATTTATGCTATATTGTACAGCAGCAGCATGTCTTACTTGCTCACAGCAGTGTGTTTTGTATGTATTAGCAGGAGCAAGTTCTGTACTTGCTCTGCAGCAGCAGCAGCAATAACCTATAGCAGCATAGCAGATCTATTCCAAGACCAAACATATCACCATTGTCATACCCATTACCATGCCAAACACTCTGAGATTTGTCATGACAGAACTTTACATTACAAAAATCATCCACAGTGCTTGAAGTATCATTTGGTGTGTGTTCCATCACTGCTGCTCTATTGCTTCTCAAATCGTCTCTCGGTGAAGCCCAGTGTGGCTGATCAAGCCGTTCTAACAACTGGAAGACATCACAAGTTAAACACTCATTATTTTAATTTGATGCTAATCATGTGTTAATGAGACTAATCCTTGCAATGATTCAGGTAATTTGCTTAATGGCTGCCCAGAGTACAGATTACGGTAATCAGTCACGTTTGATAAGACGTCTGTTGCAGAGAGGGGAAATTCTCAGGTATGAAAGTAATTCAACTGTGATAAGATCAATTTCTTACTCCCGTTACATCCAACTGAATTCAAACATATACTGTAAATGAAAGAAAACTTATGTTCCTTTTGATGAGAATCTGTCGGTTGAATCTTGTCACTTCTTCCATGCAACCACAATGAAAACCTTTAACTGTATTATGTTAAATAAACCTTTGATAAATATGCAAATTAGCACACATTTAAGATTTAGATAGTGCCTCTTTGCATAGTTAAACACAGTAAACATTGTATACTGTGATTAATCGACTGGGGAAGAATTAGTTAATATTCACCTGTGGTGTCTTGCATTAGGATGTGACATCATATAAGACATAATCTTCATTAAAACAAGTTTAAAGTGTCATATTTCCTTACCATTTGTTACCATTTATTATTTCAACTCTGATATTAAGGTGTTAAGGAGCAAACTTTTAATTTCCAGCCTTTTGGGGGCATTTTGTAGATTTTTTTTTTAGACTTGGCAATTCATAAGGAGGCCAAAGACAAGTGCTTAAGCAGAATAGATGGTTGTTCATAATGGAGACACAGATCTGTGCCCTGTTGTAGTGAGCATTGCCTCTCTGGAGATGCTGAGGAGTAAACACCCCGTGCTGACAAATGACAGCAGCATAATGACCCATAAGCGCTAACAAATATAAATAGGTGCTGCTTACATTTAACTGTCATCAAAACAAATGCTTGTTAGGCGTTTATGACTTCCCATTTGAATGATGAATATCTTAATTATCTCATCACTGTTGCACATCTGAATATTTTTCAGACTTCAGTTTTATCTATTTGCAGGATTTTGTTTTCTTCATTTTGATACAGAACAGGAGGAATTCATCTATTTTGTACAAAACTGCTTAAACACATTTTACAAAATATGTATTATACTATATCTTCTAAATAATAGCGGGTATATTTTAGAACGTAATGGATGATGCACATGACAATTTTAATTGGTCCCATTACAAGATATTTGTGAGAACAAGGGCATATGCAAATTTGTCCCCAAACAAACAAACAGAAACAAAAGTGTTTTGTCATAATATTTTAACCAGCTACATGCAAAGCATAATCGTAAGACTTATAAGAGGTGACAATGAAAAGCATTTGTCACATAAATTGAGGGATAACCTATATTTCCCCTTTTAATCCAGCCTGAAATGTGTAAATGCCCATATAGGGTCTTAAGGATCCTTTTCAACCCAATATCTCACTAATGCTAGTCTATTGTGCCGGGCTGAGGCTTACACTTCTTAGCATGCTGAGTGACAATGGACTTATGTAGCGTTCAGATCTGGCAAAGAAGCTTTGGTGTCACAGATTGCCACACAGCTCTGATATCGCACTGTGGCCGATACGCTTTGAAGCCTTGCATGCTTTCAGCGGCGCTCTAGCATGAACCGTGTCCAAGCTTCCCACTCTGATAATGGAAACAGCCCCAATATCCTCTCATTGACTAACAGAGCAAACGCTAACACTTGCTATTATGGAGATTACAAAAGTGAACCCTAAGCCTGTAGTTTTAATTCACATTATTGTTAGACAGCTAGATCTCTACTTAGAGGTGCATGTAGATTATAAAAGAGCTATATCCATTAAGTGGATCAGTACAATTTGTAATATTACACTCTAGAAATTTCTGGGTTAAAAACGACCATTGCAGGGTTATTTGGCAATCCAGTGCTGGATAAATATTGGACAGAACACATGCTGGGTTATTTTGACTGAGCTTGTTGGGTTTTATACTGTACATTAACCCATTTGCTGGGTTATTTTGACATAGTGCTGGGTCAAACAACCTGATACTGAAGGTTATTCATTTAAATAATAATAATCAAAACATTTACAAAATGTTTTAGGAAGAGGCAAAAGCAGCCTCTGTAAATCTGTTCGAAGAAAACGTATCAGTAGGCTATATGTCTGTTTCAGTTCATTAAATGACAATATATTCATGTTTGTTTTTTTTAATGAAATATTCAAGTTACATCAAAAACAGCTCATATAGCTGACATTTAAATTTCATAACGAATAGTGTGACCACAGCTACGTAGTTAGCAAATACACTTTCTCTGCTAAAGTAAAGTAAAAAATGTAAGTTAAGATCTTTCCACTAATATTTGTAGCATATGTAAACTTATTGAGGTTGTATGTATGAACATTTGAATGTGTGAAAATGTATGATTTACTGAATTCACAGTCTTGCCATTTGGTTCTTGTTGCCCCAGAGAAAATAAATTAATAACTGAAATTGAATAAGACTCGTGTTAGTGGGCAACAACTTTAACTACACAGAGTGCACAAAATGAGAATAATACTAAATATCAGAAAAATGACAATAATCAAATATAGATACCAAAAGCAGGAAAGCACAGTGTTATATCTAAGTCTTCCAGTATTCATAAGTTTATATTTATATGCAAATGTTGTGTTTTTCTTTGCTAAAACACATTTATATGTAAAATATGGATTTGGATGAAAGTTTAATGTATTTATATGAAAAATAAGGATTATATGCACGAAATGAAACATCTCATGAGTGCATGTTGTGAGGAGTAACTTGAGTACATTGTTTTGAATGAAACACCTAGAAAACGAAAAATAACTCCTCATAAAATGCATTAGCCATCCCCTGATGAACCTAAATGTGCATGTAAACATTTTAACAAGCAGAAAACCTGAGAACTGTGGGCTGAGAAAATGCTGAATAACACTATCAATGTGGCATGCTAGTTAGTTGTTGTTGTGTTTTTATTAAGATTTATTAGTTTTTAGTTTTTTATGAGGAATAAATGGCCACTATTTTCTTAACAATGCTAATCTGTGAGAGGGTTAAATTCAAATTTAACAGAACATATTTGGGTTCAGTAAACGTTAGATAAGCTACAGGACATTAGCATGAGGAGACATTTAATTGTGTTTTCTGTCACAAACAAATCATATCATTTTTGCCAGTGTTTAGGCTGTTTTAGCTATTTAGCTCTTTAGAGTAATTTATCTTGGGACCTTGTAATGTCAATCTTATCCTAAATTGACATTATGTCAGCATAGGAAATATTCAGCATGACAAAGAGTTTAGACTGACAACAAAGTCACTACATTCATCATATTTCACTGTGTGCCAACTGTGTGAATGCATCCATGCCGGCCCTTCCACTGAATGACTCCCAGTTGTTTGTGCCTCCCTCGGACTGCTGTAGTTTATGAAGCCATCTACTGATTGGAGTTGGTATTACACCAGTATTTTTTTTTTTTTTTTTTTTTCCTTTTCATTTGACTGTTGTTCTCTACCCTGTATAGTTCCCACTTGTATTAACAAGAGCTCTTGTAATAACATGCATCATAATCTGCAACATATTCCCTTCATAATCTAAAAAAAAAAACACCTAAAGAGGATGAATATGAACCTCTTCTTTAAGCTGCTTTCATACAGGCAGATGAATGAAAATGGAGCAATTACTATATTGAGGTCATGATGGTAAGAAGTGGATCATATTCCTTTGAGAGGCCCATCTTTATGTAGAGGGACACAGGAATATTGTGGACTTAATGTTTTGAATGATTATAAAAAAGACTCTGGAAACTGTTGCCAGTCTTAAATATTTGTGTTTAGAAAATGTGAGGCCAGTGGCATTATAATACATTTAGCACATGTAAATGTTTCAAGAACTACTACTACTGAATATATATAAAACTATATATAAACATAATTGAAAATATTTGAAAACGTTCTCTTGCATTACATAAGACAGTAAAGTTGTAGTTATGATTGTAGTATTCACACAGGAGTAACACAGGTAACTTTTACTTTCATATTAATAAATGCACTTTATTCTATCAATTATTTATTTATTGTGTCAGTTTAATCATCCTCTCACAGCGTTTGATTTTTAGGCCAATTCTGGTGAAATCTCCCTCCCCTGAAACAAAGTAACTGAAGTATTTTTTAATCAAAGTTAACAAACTGATTCTTTTCTGAACGTGTCAATTTCCTTTACAGCATTACTTTTAGAAAGAGAGTAAAGCTAATTCTAAATCTACATGTTTTATGTAAACCTGGTATGAAATTTCATTTTAAAGGTAGGATGGTGCATCATCATATGCAAATATGATGCATAATAAATTCTAAACAGATTGTTTACTTGTTTATAGTATTGGTTCAGTATACATTTTCATACAATTGTCATACATGCACATATCAGTTTATCACGTATTAATGCTAAAGAAATATTTCCATATTTTAAATAAAACATTTTTATGTAATATGAATTGAAAATCATAAAATATGGGGACTTTGACAACTGACAGGATGTAATAAATCATGACTTAATAGCATAAACAATGACTTTTCGAACAAATGCCACAGCAACTTGTGAATCTTATCCATCATCCTTGTACCCATGAAGATTCTAGCTCACTTAACTTAGAGTTGAATGGATGTCTTATACTTTCTCCTGTATTGTGCAATCAGAGTTGAAACTCTCTTTGCATGCTCTTAACAGGACCTCAGTACTCC
This sequence comes from Ctenopharyngodon idella, assembly GCF_019924925.1. NCBI lineage: Eukaryota > Metazoa > Chordata > Actinopteri > Cypriniformes > Xenocyprididae > Ctenopharyngodon > Ctenopharyngodon idella. The sequence continues at coordinate 21,435,009 of NC_067224.1, read as the reverse complement.
TCTGAGTCTGCTCAAGAAATATTGCTGTGCATCAGAGTAGTGAAGGCTGGAAGAGAAAAGCCTTGAGGGGAAACGGGAGTCTGTTTGTCAGAGAAAGTACCAGAGCCTCAACCTGCGTCACTTTGGATTCCTCCACACGCTACATGATCCTCCCCATTCCCCGCTAGCCTGGAGACAAAAATCCGGGCGGAGAGGCCCGCAACAACACATAGACGTGACAAATGATTGATTCCTTCCTAATTCTCTCAAATAAGATGTGTGGGGATGAGAAGAACGATAAAGGGCAGGGAGAAGCGGAGAACGGGCTGAAGTGGAGAGTGATTAGTAATGCCACCCTGTGTCAGGTAAACTCCCTGCTTGTAGCTAACTGGACATGTCAGGCAAGCTAAATGTTATGCTGTCAGCCTATGACAATGGGGTTAAAGATGTGGCCTAGAAATGCTGGGCTTGGATGGGATGAGGGAGAACAAGTCATTGTTCTGTGAAACATCATGTTAATTGTCGGAAGGAAAGATCCTAGTCGTGAACACGAGGAAGGATAGGCTAGAACTTTGAAACAAAGTAAGAAAGAAGAGCACTGGTACATTTTCCTGAGCTCCATGTTTTCCCACAATCTGAACAACAATGGATTAGTGAAGTAGCTGAACTGGTTAGCAGCAAGTGCTAGTTTTTACTGTGACATTGGTATTGAATGGAATTATTTTTAGGCACCATTTGTAGTCAAAAGAGTCAAATAAGAAGATTTAGCTAATTATATTAGGCCACAATCCCCATAATTATTTATTAATAATAAGATGATTTTAACAGAGTTATTAGATAATACCTAGCATTATCATACCTTTAGGCCTTACAAAGAATTGCATCAGGATGTCAGCAAGCTGCCCAGTTGAGTATGAAACAGGCCGGGTTGCCTTATTCTGGCACGAAGTGCAAAATCGCTGATAACAGGCATCCCACACAACACTTGACCGGTCCAAACATGACTGCTAAGATGCTTATTTAAGTGATTTTTATAGAGTCTGACAAAGGAGTATACATTTCCCCAAGGGTTTTGAGCCATCAGGTCATTCAATTCAAATTTATATACGTTTTTAACAGTACAAATAATTCCAAATGAGTTTCATTTTGAGCTAGTGCTTCAAAATCCACAGCAAGCAAGCAAAAGCTGACAGTGGAAAGAAAAAGTGATGAAAGAATGAATGTTCTTAACCAGAAGACCAGGGCAAACTACAAGCATTTATTATTTAAAATCATATTTATGGTTATATTAAAATATTCTTAACTGAAGTGGAATGCTTTCAATATTATGAAGCCATTAAAGGGCCATGGTGGTGGGAAAAAAAAATCAGTTGAGAGGAAAAATAATAAGTGCCCCTGGACCAGTCAATGATTTTAAATAAATAAGCTTTCCATTGATGTATGGTTTGTTAGGATAGGTCAATATTTGGCCGAGATACAACTATTTGAAAATCTGGAATCTGAGGGTACAAAAAAATCAAAATATTGAGAAAATCGCCTTTAAAGTTGTCCAAATGAAGTCCTTAGCATTATTATTTTTCCTCCCATCTCATATTTTTTTTCTTCATTAGGGGCTCTGTACAATATATACTTTTGCACTTTGTGGAAGTCACATTTGTACAATACTGTACTTGATTTAGTCTGTTTAATCTGTACATTGCTGTACTACCTTTCTACTCTCCATCTTGAATAAGACGCCTTATAATGGACAATAAAAAAAAAAAAATAAAAAAAAACTTTTTCATCTTCTATTTGCAATGTCAGGTATTGCTTAATCATTATGTTTGTGTTCACATTTTAAAGTGACTGACACATGTATAAAACTGTAGCTATACATGCTCAAAACTGAAACAGCAGGTGTGCAATTCTGATAACATATCCAGAAAGAGAGTCAAAGAAGGATGAATATATGGTAACACTTTATTTTACAGTGCCGTGGTTACACGTTACTACATGTACTTATTATAGTAATAACAGTAAATTATGCATATTTACAAGTAACTAACCCTAAACCAAACCCTAACCCTAACTGCAACTATATAAGTACATGTAGTTAATTAATAGTACTCAGTACTTATTTGAGTAATTACAATGTAACTACAGCACTGTAAAATAAAGTGTAACCGAATATATTACTTCAAGAAGATATGCTCCAAAGACATGCATTTCATAATTTATCTGTAATTTTTAATGTTCGGTCCTGTTCGGTCCAGCTGTATTTCATAACAATGTACACTTACTTGCAGTGTTAGGGAAAGTTACTTATAAAAGTAATGTGTTACAATATTGTGTTACTCCCTAAAAATGTAACTAATTGCGTTACTTAGTTACTATTTATTGAAAGTAATGCGTTACATTACTTTTGCGTTACTTTTTCTCAGCAGCAAAGACATTGGTTAACAAAGTAAGATTAAATACATAAAGTATATTTGTTTAATTTAATATATATAATTATGACAGGTTTGTGCAATACTGATTGTGCAAAAATGCAAGATTGCATTTCACTGTTTTTATTCATTTTGAGGAATACTGACTGTTTTTGTGCAAGATGAGTAATTGCTCACATTTAACCGTCATGCTTACACACAACGCACACAGCGCCTCTGCACTTTTCTCTCAACATGGGGAAGGAGCGCTGTCAGTCAATACATGGGAAAACAACGATATTTTCTTGTAATTTTAAAAGTAATACGTTACTTAGTTACTTGAAAAAAGTAATCTGATTACGTAACTCAAGTTACTTGTAATGCGTTACCCCCAACACTGCTCATTTGACAATATATTGATTGTAATTGTATATGCTGTCTAAGCTCATGAATAGCTAATATAGTAAACTTGTATTCACTCGGCCCTCACAGAAGCCACTCGGGTTCCAGTGTCTTCTTGGCTAATATTCTTATATTAGTGGTGTTTGGGAGGTCAGGTGTTTGAAAAATACAACAAAACATTACACATTAATGGAATGTTGTTAAACCAAATAATCATAAATGCATAATTTTCTTTGAAAATGTAACTTCAATATATATCAAAATTGGGAAGGCAGCATGAGACCTAAAGCTTTTTAACCTTCACCTAACAAGTGTCTCCACTGGTAAACCACAGTCAGTGTTTACAAATTAACACAATTTAGGTGATGCCAAGTTCAATTCTTTGTTTGCGACACTATTTCTGAATCGTTTAAATATCCAGTCATTCGAGCGAGCTGGAGAGAAGGAGTGAACTAATAGTTCATTTCTGGAGTCTTTTAGTGCTGGCCATTGGCTGGGCAAACAGCAGATGTGATGGACTGGTTTCAAATTGCAGATGATAGATGCAAATTGCTGCCTTTGACCACTTTCCAGTGTCCAATCTGACTGCGAGAGAGGTCTTGATTTCCTCTCTTAGCATCAGAAGGGCTCATACACAGAATGCAACGACGTTGAAACTTTTCAAGAGATCTATTAAGTCACGTGAACGTGATTGACCCTTCTGGTGATGAAGTTGTTGTTTGTGGGACACTTATGCAACATTTAGTGAAAAGATTCAAATTGCAAGATGACTGTTCCTATCATAGACATCTAAATTGAGGTTGATTTATTTTAAATGCTGTATACATTATCATAGCTGATGCTCAATTATTTAAGGGTCCTTATAAACTAAATGTACTGATTTTTAACAACAAAACTCCTGGAACAAAAGGAGCTAAATGAAATAGCAGGTCAAAGGCTGATTGAGGTAATTGTCAATCATAATATGCCAAGACTTGTTAACATGTTCTGAAGGCTTTGATAAATCCAGCTCATAGCCACGAAAATAAAAGCTATTGTATGTGGTGTAACCGTCATTTGCTGGCGATCCCCTTCACTGAATCCCATTCTGATGAAACCCTCTATATCCATTTTAAGCCTGACTCCTCTGATTAAACTCCTTTACATGATGAGTGTGTGGGGGTGTGCAGGGGAGGTGATTTTATAAAATGGTGATAAGTGTAATTACTCCTGTTGCTAATTGTTCTTGTAAAATTGATGCACTCACCATCATTAGCAAGTCGCTGCGCTACCGCTAACGCTAGCCCCCACCCGATCAATTATTCAGGCCCATTTGCCTTTGAATCTGTCACTGACACTTTACATTGTGAGCGCTAGCTTGTAGCAGCACTTGGATACATGGTAGACAGGGGCGGCCCCCCTGAGAGAGCTACTTTCAAGAAGCCTATTTCCTGTACAGCGCTACTTTTGACATGTCACTTAAAATCAGGAGGAACCTCTTCTGCGAGTCAATGTTCCCTTGTCTTAAATAAATAAACACATATCTGTTGAAACCATATTACACCCACAGGTCTTTTAAAATACAATTTTGTCTGAATGCAGCAGGCATGTGAAATACAAAAGCAGTTTAGAGAGTTGTGTTTTGCATGGGGGGTGGAATGCTATGGGGTTATTGTTTATATATATATATATATATATATATATATATATATATATATATAAAGCAATTAAAGGTTAAAAAGTAGAGATGCACCGATGTATTGGCTAACAATCGGCATTAACGCATTTTAACGCATTAACAGTTTAAAAATAGTGACGTTAAAGCAGGCTCTTTTTGACCCTATGAATCACCCGTAGTTCAAGCCAGGGTTGCCAGGTCTGCGGTTTTTTCCTACATCAAATATTATTTGTAGCGCCTCCCATCCAATAATCTCAAAAAGATTTGTACTTTATTACTTCTGATAAAAATTAAAGTTTCAGTTTTCAAATTCTGTCCATTTTATCGTGAAATTCAAACAATACATGGCGTTTTGACGCTCTTAAATGTGTCAGATCGCTGTAATGCTTCAGTTCAGGCGGCAGCTCGGAGCGCGAGTCTTTTCTTCCTCTTTAATACAAGTTATATATCGAAAAACATGAATGAACATCAAAGGTATGTTGAAATATATTGTACAACTTTCCAGAATGTATCATGTCTCACGTAATCACTTTATTTGTGTTTCAACTGCCGAAAGACGTCAATAAAACAGCTTGTGAACAATATGTCACATCATGTCACTTTTACCTCAGGAATGTTTTTCAATGTTCACAGTTCCTTAGCTATCTACATATAAAAACACAAGAGAGGAGCTTATTTACTGTTAATTATATAGCTGAATATAGTACCTCTGCTGTTAATTGTAACCTCTAATATTGTACCAAATGAGAGGGTTCCCTGTATAGTTTGCAACATTATTTGGGAGAGATTTTTTTTCCTTAAGAAAAACCAAACCATCAGTATCAGAATCGGTATAGGCCGATATCATTCTGAAAAATCGGCTATCTGTATCAGCAGAGAAATTTAGTATTGGTGCATCTCTAGTTAAAAGGAAATAAAGAAAAATAAATAAGAACGGTAAAAGTTCCAGGTCAATTGTAGTTATGAAGGGGGAGACCAGGGGCCCGTTTCAATAAGGAGGTTCAACCAACTCTGAGTTAAAACTTGAACTCTGAGTTGACTTACTCTGAGATGGAAAACTCTTAAGTTTTAGGTTTCAGAACAGCTGAATTGAGTTAGTTCAACCAACCCTTGTGCTTTAAAAAGGGGGAGGAGACTGAATGAAACTCTGGGTTTACCGAAGAAAACCTGCTCTCGACCAGGTTAGGTTCACAGAGTAAGTTACCATGGTAACTGACTCTGAGTATAAGTTACCTCTCTTTCAGAAACGGGCTTGACTTACTCTGCTTTCTCGGGTTTGACTTGCCTCCCATTCTGAAACGGAAAACTCAGAGTTTCCCTCATTTCAGGGTTAACATACTCAGAGTTTTCACTAAACCTCCTTTCTGAAACAGGCCCCAGGGGTGGTTGTAATACTTTTTGTTTGAGCATCAGTAACTTGTGATTGTTTGCTAGATGTCTCAAATTTTGATACATGGTACTAGCCACATTTATCTGCTCATTTTTGTATGAGTGTACTGTCACATAAGGGTTTGGTCACTAGCTATGTTTCCAAGATCCACCTATTTTTATGTTAATTTTGAGATATTGCATAAAAAACACTGGATAGAAACATCAAGATGCACATGAATTCTAATGTGCACATAAAACTTGTACGTTTAATTGAAGCAGATCATTTTTTATCTGGTAAGACACATTTACTGAATAAATCCCTCGATACGCAACAAAAAACTCACGTGACTTTGCCTCAAAAGAGAGTGTGGTTGATAACTTGACTCACTGGAATCATCATAGGGGTTGGTTGTAACATTTTTAATAAACTGTTACAACTGTCCCCACCCCAATCAGCCATAACATAGCTAACTGTTTTAGCATGTGGGTTTGAAGTTAGCTTGAATGCAAAGCATCAAATTAAACTAGAGAAACAGCTACTCCAGGTCATGTAAGTTAAATAACAATATCTATAATTCAATGTTTACTAGACAAAAAATAATATTGATGAAAAAAAAATATTTTCTTACCTGAAAATCAGTTTTTTGGTCATAAAATCTACAAATTTGCTCTCAGTCATATGCAATTTCTCCTGTGAGCTCAAAAATAAGATGGGAGTGTATGATCTTGATGATGTTACCACAGCTTTTTTCTGACCTGTCAAACTTGCAGTGTTAGGCTACAGCACTCCCCTGTGTCCCCCTAATCAATGTAAATTATTTTCAAATAATATTTTATTTTAAAATATGCACACATTCACTCTTATTTGTATGTTTAATATGTAAAAAATGCAAAACGGTCTTGTCTCGTCACATTCAGTTATCAATTACACGAATCATGTAAATGACAGCGTATTTTCAGTTCAAAAGAGTGAAATTTCTTTTTTTTTTTTTTTTTTAATTTAGTAGTTTGCATCACATTACTGTCGGCCTCTGAACATTTCATAAACAGTTAAATATTAAATGTTTAGCTACTTACATCTTACCACACACTCTTTCACTGCTAAAACTGCGTCGTGTTGGAATTCACATTCGTCTTCTGTGAACGGTAAAGCCCGCCTTCTTTGATTTGATTGGCCTAATTAGTCATTAGGACATTGACGAGCGCTGTTAGACTGCTAATGCAGACCAGCCTGAAAATTTAACTTTTAACTGTTTTTGTCATCCTAACAACAAACAGAGTGGTGCGTAATGGAGTGCAGCAGAGTAGCAACAAGAATATCTTGACTTGGCCCACTCAATGTCTAGGGTGCTTACGGCCCTGGATCTACTTATGCTTATGATGCTTTTAGGAAATGCAGCCCAGGTTAATATAAAGTATTAAATGGTTAGATCACCCAAAAATGACAATTCTGTTACACATTTACTCAGCCTAATGTCATTCCAAAACTGTATGTCTTTCTTTCCTCTGTACGTGGAACATAGAAGAAGATATTTTGAGAAATGTCTCAGTGTGATTATTTTCAATAGAATGCATGATCAGCAAATCTTTACCAACATTCTTCAGGCTATCTTCTTTTGTGTTCTTCAGAAGAAAGAAAGACATACAGGTTTTGGAATGACATGAAGGTGAGTAAATGATGATAGAATTTTATTTTTGGGTGAACTATCTCATTGAGAAACACTGATAACCATACAAAATTTAGTATATACTCTATTCTATGATATATATGGATAAGTCATGTAATTTTTACCAGTAGTTGTAAGCACAGGTAGGAATACCTGCAAGTAGGGGTATAACGATTCACTTCGTTTTCTCGATGCATCGATTACAAATCCTGACGATGCATATGCATTGATCTTGAAACATGTTTTTTTAATCGTGAATCGCTAATTTCGGCCGATAATCGATGTAAAATGCTAAGAATCAGATTAATCGTGATTCTATAGCGATTCAGTGCTTTAAGATATATAAACATTTAATTACTACATACGCGAATTGATGGAGACGTCGTGCGCCGTAATTCGCCCTCACAGCTCTCTTTTACAGACACGCGCTGCACTCTTTACCGCCTTTCACTTGATTGCGCTCGCGCTCCGTCCGTAGCTCTCATTGGCACATTTTTGAGCAGTCCACGTTTGAGCTCTCCTCAGGACGGCCACTACTGCTATTCACATGAGCAGATGACAGCTCTCTATCGAGACAGCAATAGTCCTGAGTCAAACTGCTCAAGCCATTGATAAAGCTGCCAAGTCATTGCGTGGTCACTACTGTTGAAATAAAACGCTTTCATTGTGTGGAAACATCACCGTTGTTTTCTATAAGATAAAATACTTAAGTTTTACGGAAATGGGTCATACCATTGACATTACCTGAGCAGGTGAAGTAATGTTAAAACCCCGCTTATTCAAGGGTGCGCATTTATTGCATGGATGGAGCAAACACATATAATATAAGTGTCTAAATGCAGCATATGCACAGTTCCAATGAATGATAAATGAAATTTAACTTAATGTTGTTAAACTGAATGTGCAAAGGAAACTGCTGAAATAACTACAACATTAACAACACTGAAATAAGAGCACGCGGTTTATCTATCATTAAGATGCGCATTAAAGTTGCGATCGTTACAACAGCAACATTAGAAACCCAGTAACTCCATGTAAGCATTACAGTAGTATGTTTAATGTACCTGGAACACTTTAATAAGGTTGTGTAGCCATTAACACTGTCCTACACTATAGTTAACATGAACTAACAATACTTTTAAAGCCTTTTAAAATTTTGGCTTATGTAAATTTCTACAAATGCCAATTTTTAGGCTATTAAATTAAAATAAAGTTATGTAGCATCAAGAACTAACATGAACTTTTTGTATATTGACAATGGACAAAGGGTTTTTTTTGCCCTTACTCTCTGACCTCCTGAAGGCCGCTGTGTAATTCGCACCCTGACTATAAGACACATTGAGAGAAGCATTTCAATAACCCTATGAATGCATATAAAAATGCAGAATCGAATCGAATTAATAGAATCGCATCGAATTTTAATGTGAATCGTTTCGAAACGAATTTGCCAAAATCGTTCTTGAAACAAATCGAACACATATGAATTTCTGCCTGCCGCACCTCCGACAGTACCATTTAGCAACTAAATGAATAACTTTGCGTAAAAATCTCATGAACAGAAAAAGTAGTTTTTAGCATGCTATGTTTTTAGTTTTTGCTATGTGGTTGCTGTTCTTGATGTTCTTGGTGGTTGGAAGATGGTTATTTACTAGCCTAAGTCAAAACAACTCACAACTAGTCCTATGATGAGGAGGAGGGGAAAAATAAAGAAAGAATTTCTTCATTTCTACATTTTTCTACAGGTTTCTACATTTATTACAGTGGCTTCAATACAATCAAATAAAAATAAAAAAGCTAACAATACATTATCTTAAAACTTTTTTTCACAGTATAAATGGTTCTGTATAGATTATATACAGTAGCTACCTGTATAGATCAGGAAGGGGATCATCATATTTAGGGTCATTAGCATCAAAAAGAAAAGCCCTGATTTAATAACCAAATTAATTTAATCTAAGTTTCAAGCTTAGAAACAGATTTGATCGTTGGTCAAAGTGCTCCAGTAATGTTTCTTGCCATTAGAATGACTTACTCTTTTCTATACGTTCTGCAGGTTTATTTATTTTTGTGCCATACTGAGTTATTATCATTCACTAAAACTAAAACCATGAAAAATATTTTCATTGCTTGAAATAAAATAAACATTAACTGAAAAAAATAAAATATAAAACCCCCCAGAAAATATAAAAATAAAATCTCATCTCAAAGTATTAACAAAACTATAACAGTATATCAATGATACTAAAATATCATAGTATAACCTGTAACAAAGTGGAGATATTCCATAAACCATATCTCCACTGAATGCACTTTTATTGTGTCATCTCTCAGATTTAAAAGCCATGCCATCGTAGACCTTTCTGCAGAGTCAGAAGGCATTATTGGAACCTTCTCGACCTTTCAGTATTCTAGACTGTGACACTGGACCAAGTTCACTTAGAAAGCTGAATTGGAAAAGGTCAGTGGTGTGTGTGTGTGTGTGTGTCTGTTTGTGTATGTGTGTGTTTTCGCTCCGCACTAACAGACAGTGCAAGCTGGCAGGACGGCAGTGGATCCATGGCAGCTGTTTTGTTCAATGTTTCATGCTCTCAGCCACAGCTGCTCCAAATGAGAGTTAATATTGCAGGGGGGCCCTTCCACTCCGGACTGGCCTTGTCACATACACTGAGTGTCAGCCCCTCTCCCTATGACACTGGCTGAGAGGACACTTCTCTCCCTCTCTCTCTTTCCCTCCATCTCTGGGAGACAGTCAAGGAGTCCGTCTGTCCTCTCCGATCTGGTCTGGGAGACAGAGTGAGTGTGAATGTTGTCCTCCAGAAGAAGAAAAAGAATAGGCCCTGAAAATATGCAGACTGCTGACATAGGCTTCTTTGCATCTACTGGTCAGCTTCAGTGTTTGTGTGAAGTGAAATATGCCTTCTGGCTGATGCGCCACACAACAAACAGCTGTGCCACAATGGCGCTTGGTAAAAGTATGCAGTAGACACTATTAGAGGCAGTACTATGTGAATAGAAGATTATTTCAATATGTTTGCATACAGTGAACATTGCTGGTCTGTTGGACAACAATTAAACCAGTTCTGGTTGCACAATCTCATCGATATGAAAGAAAAACATACACAGTAAAACATCCAGCTTTAAATGAACACTGTTAGTGTTAAATTAACATTGCCAATGTTTATATAATCCACACCGGATTATATAAACACCAGGTGACACTGGAAGTGTTAATTTAACACTGGATGTTTTGCTGTGTACCATTTAAATATTTTACATTATGAAATCTAACATTCTAAACTTGCTCTATTTTGTTGTACTGCAATGCTCTGTGCACAGCAAAATCCTCAGTGTTAAATGAACACTGCTGGGGTTTATATGAGTCCACACTCAGAGTGTGAAAAGGTAACACTGAATCAGTGTTGAAGTTAATTAGATAATTAAGTGATTAATTAAGTGATGATTGAGCATTAGTGATGAACACCTGCTGTTAACAAGCAGAATCACTGAAAAAAAGAAAAACACAAGAAAAGTTTCTTCAAAAAGACACAGTTTGACTCTGAGATCTTGTCATATTTTATTTATTTCTAAACTTGAAAATATTATATATATTTTTTTTTAAACTATAGTGAATAAACTGTATTAATGAATGAAATGTTCAAGGTGTCTGAATAAATTTTGGTTTGACTGTATATATATATATATATTACTAACTCCACACACCATTGAACGGTAGTATATATTAAATGGTTCAATTTTATATTTCTATTTCTTATTTTTCTGTTTGATGTATTTAATAATGTTTTGTCCCACCACTTGAGTAGTCAAGCATGTGTATACACACAAACATACACACAGTGGGTGGGTGTGTGTATCTGGAAGTGTTCCATCCACGTTGGTGCAGCTGCATAAGAAAAACAGATGCTGAACTCTCCCAAACACCCTGTGTGTCTCATGCTATCTATCAGGGGGAAAGAGAGTAGCCATCTCAGCCTGTAGAGTCACCACAGCGACGCTTTGACAAAGACATCTGTAAGATGGCACGGACACACAACGCCACCGCATACACACACTGTGCTGTGGCCGTTGCCAGGCATCAGAAGCTGTTGTGTTTGTCATTCAGATGTTGTGATGAGAAATACAGGATGTTTGTTTGTCAGGATAAATATTGCTTTGTATTTCTACAGATGTGTTATGATTAAAAAAATACGAACTGACCAAATAAGGGACAACATTGTTTATAGGGAATCTTGACAGTACTGTTACAAACAATACTTACCTTTCGTCCTTTACAAGTCATATATATTCAAATATGACCACCCAAAACACTGCCAAACTCACAAATCAACGTATATCATCTCAGTCTCTAAGAGTCCAAACCAAAAGTAAGTCAGCAATGTTTTTTCTCCACTAACACAATGAATTTCTATTAAAGATGACTTCAAGCAGCTTGTACAATGGGCTCTGTGGTTTCACCGTGCATAAATTATTGCTTTTCTCTCATTTTTTGCAAAGCCAGACGGTCGTTGTGTTTCAGAGAACAATTTGTCTTGTGTGGGAATGTCTTCCCGCTGCATGCCCCATATGGCCATTCTCAAGGAGAAACATTTCTTTCACTGCTAGTTTCCTGTCCGGCAACGTCAAGCACTCATTTATTCTTCTCTCCGCACTATCAGCAGCATATCAAAAGTGTCAAAAGATTTATCATCTACGAATGAATGCATTTTTATAACCTAAAATAAATGTCAGCAGACATTATATATATAATAATGTAATGAGAAGCAATGTGAATGACAGCATAATTCATTATGATAATATATTAGAGATTTATTAATTAAGACATCATTACAATTACTTTTTTAAATACTTGTCATTTAACAGCATTTTTTAGTTTGAAAGCAGCAAAATATGAATGCTTTTTATTATGCAGGTTTATTCTAAATATTGTAATTTTTTTGTAATGTTTCCAATTCTGCCGATTCAGTTCAGCAATGTAAAATAATACCTCAGTAGCATTTTAGTAAGTACAGTTTAAGTACAATTAGTAAAGTAAGGATGATTCCTAAAAATCTAAAAACATAATCCTGTCCTACAATCTTTCTCTATTGCCTGTATCATGTTTTGCTTATATAACAAATGAAAAAGCCTGTGTGCAGATATAGGACAGTAGAAAAAAAACACATAAAGCAAAATATGAGAAATCAGAGAAAAATATTTCTTAGCATGGTAAATTGTTGTGTATATACAGTCAAACCAAACTTTATTCAGACACCTTGAACATTTCATTCATTATTACAGTTTATTACCGGTAGTTTTAAAAAATGGTAATAAAATATGACAAGAACTCAGAGTTAAACTGTGTCAGAAAAAAATTAATCTTAATCATGTCAAATAACACTTAAGCAAAACATAGTCAGATCAAAGTGTCTGAATAATTTTTGGTTCCAAATTTTTAACAATTTTGCTGGTAGTCCACGGTATGAAGAATTTTTGGGTATAATATATCACAGTTTATTTTGCTATCCTCCTTCTTCATGTTTTTGTGTGTTTCTACAGTAGATGCTCATTAGGCATCTAATTATATGTTGACTATTTAAGATTTAGTTAATGCAATCATAGGCCTATTTGTAATGATAAAAATAATAATTAGAAAAAATACAGAGAGAAATTCTTAGTTTAGATTGTTTGAGCTCTCTGTATATACAACTACTGTATATAAAACTAAAATATCTTCAGATTTGTACATAGTAGAAATGTATATGGTATGGAGATTTGTAATATCAGCCTCTTGATTCTACACATTTCACAAGTATGAATATATCTTTTGAAGTCTTTTGCAGTAAATGTAAGGCCTACATTTGTTTCATTGCTAATTCTGAGCATCTGTTTGCAGAGATCCTGACCCAATGCAGATCTGCTGGATGCGTTTTATGGCCTGAGAGACACAAGGATGAAATATACATGCTGAGGCAGAAAACAGCATATTCAAAATTATGACTAAATTATGCATCACATAGTGGCTGCCAATAAAACAATCATTGCCAGTATTGAGCAGTCTATGTTATAATAGAAAATTCAATATACACCTTGTTATTCTGGAACTTTCAAAAAGTGGATAATGTAAAATACAGCTGTTGATTTTTCTAAAACATGAACTTGTAACTTGTGCAGTTCTGTCTTCCTAAAGCAGGATAAATATTTGAAATTAATTGCACAATCTGGGGAGTTTCTGATATTTTTGGTCATCATGTGCAAATCATATGCAGCATATACAGACCTGGTAAAAACACAGATGTAAATTAGCAGTGTACAATTCTGACACATGACTTCACTGCTGGCAGTAGTGAACAGTGATAGTGCTTCAGTCACAATCAATAACAGTGATCTTGTTCTAAATGCAGTATGTAGACAGTTAATTATAAGCAGCCCTTGGTTTTAGAGTTAATTAATTTTCAAAGTGCATCAATTATAAGGTAATTAGGTTACATGCCTAGATCCTGAGGAGCAGCCATTGAAGAATAAAGATACCAGTGTCCTCTGCTTTAGTTTATTTGTGTTTATGATGTACAGACGCGGCATGTTGCCATCAGTTATAGTTACATCATTGAAAATGTAATGACAATTGATATGCATATCCAGAATACAGTACCGATATAACAGACAATGAACTGGCTAAATAATTATAATATATATACAATAATAATAATAATAATAATAATATATAACATTTATTTATTTATATAATATATATATAAATTACATTTATTTATTTTATTTAAAATTTAAAATATTTCCAGAAGTGTCTCCATTATGCGACAAATGTCAATTTTTAGATTCTAACCTGTCTCACTGCTGTCATGTGTCCAAAATTACAAAGCTTCTGGAAGAGAATTTTCCAGGTTTTTTTCAGATACATTGGATATGCTTACTGAACCAGACCCTATATTAATTATATTTGGAGTTTCCGAAGAATTTTTGAGACTTGCACGGGTACAACAACAGTTCGTTTCATATGGGTTAATATCTGCCAAAAAACGTATTCATTTGTTTTGGAAGAAAAAGGACGTTCCAACTTTTAAATTATGGCTGACAGAATTGTCAGGTACACTACATCTGGAGAGAATTAGATATATCCTAATAGACAAGACTTTGTTATTTGAAAAAATTTGGTCCCCTTTTATTTCCTTTTTGCAAACTTGTGATTAATATGTTTATCATGCCTACATTACCTACCTTTATCATTGAATAGCACTTATGGGTTGAGTTTTTGGGTAGGGGAATGTTTATTTATATTTTCTGTTCAACTATTACTTCTATGACTATTGTTTCTTTTTTTCTTCTTCTTTTTTATGCCTATTTGTTAGAATTTAAGTTTTGTTTGCATTTTAAAAAAGTATAATTACAATTATCTTGCTATTAAAATTTCTAATTAAAATTTACATATATATATATATATATATATATATATATATATATATATATATATATATTCTGTTTATTGTGTCATTCAGTTGAAAAAATGGGGAAAAGTTTACATTTCATTCCTTTCCATAAACACAATATTGTTTGCCTTTTCTTCTGTTTTAGACCCATTGTTTAAATATACATGAAAATGTTGATCAACACAATGATATTACCATCATGTAATTCTCTTTCGGCTTTCTGACTGCTGTTTACTCCTCTTGACCATCAAATGGGGTCCAGCAGATCGGTTGGGACAGACTTTAACATGTCACTGGGTTTTCGTCATATGAAAAAGGATGACCTTCAAATAATGAGATGTGCCTGCAGGGCCCTCTCGCCTGCCTGTAAAGAACTCCACAGCTGTGTGTCTCTCTTTCTCTCTTTTCACTCTCTGTTTCTCTCCACCTCTCACCTGGTGTGCCCTGGGGTAGGGGGTGAGAGCGACCGTCAGTGATCTCTACCCCCAACCTCCAGCCCCTGTCTATCTTCAACAGCAAACAACAGAGTGAATAAAAAACACAACATACTGGACTCTGCACTATAAGAACATACAGCAGCTTGAAACTACAGGTATCTAAGGATTCTCTCTGCTTCATATAAAGTCTGTAGGATATTATCACTGATATAATCTCATTTTACATATCTGAGGATTTAAAAAATACATGTTTTCTAATCTTGGCTTATGTTATGAGTGCAATCTCAGGATAATCAGAAAACTTAATATTATTTTACAGTTCTATCTCTGTCTGTCTGTCTGTCTGTCTGTCTGTCCGTCCGTCCGTCCGTCCGTCCGTCCGTCCGTCCGTCCATCTGTCTTCTGTCTTTCTATTTGTTTGATTGTTTATTTGATTGTTTAATAATCATATTCAGGGGAAGAATGATTGTGGTTTAATTATGATTTGTACTGTAGGTGTTTACAGCTTTTGATTAATACTGAATTATTGAAGATAATATGGATAGGCTTAGACTAGATTTAAAAATAACAGATTATTTGATTCTGAAAAAAAAAATAGAATCTAAATGCAAATCACAAAAGGATTTATTAAATGTATTATTACATGAGATGAAGGTGACACTGAAAACGACAGGTGTGCTTTATTTTTGAAAAGCTGACACATTATATACAGGTTTAGTAAAAATAAATGTAGTGGTTTAAAATGATATAGTGACAAATATAGATGTTAAAAGCTGTCTGTCCGGTTTTTAATTTAATTTTCCTGATGCAGCCATAGATCAGCGCATAGCTGGCTTTACTAATGAACTTTTAGAAGAGATGTGGTTCATAAAACTGAAATTCATGGCTTGATCACTTCTATTCAGGGCTTGGAGTCTGTGAACCTACAGTATGTAATATTGATTGATGAAGAAATCTATCACATTGATTGTGAACATTTTCCACAATGAAAATGATTGAATTACAGCAGTTCGGCCTTTAATGGATCTTTGGCTCGTAAAAGGTAAGACATAAAGTCTGCTTCAGACCTGCTCAATTAAAACTGGGAGGGTGGTGGTCAGCCTTCTGCCGCTCAGGACATGAGTTATAGATGCCAGTGCAGCTTTGTAGTGCAAAGGAGTTCAGGAAACCAGATCAATGAAGGCAACAAGTTCTTTAAGCTCAAACACAAACATTTTACATTGTATACTTAGTTATTACCTACCTAAATGTTACAGTGAAAGATGTTTAATCTAGTGGAGTTCCGCTTTAACAGATTCAAGTTAGAACACAGCGAAAAGGGAGATCTGTGATGCTGTGGCTATACTGAATATGTTATGTAGCAAGCTTATCTCGCCTAGTTTGGAGAAACACTGACCACCTGGGGTATGACTAATCCACACACACAAACAAACAGTTTGCTGGTGCGGCTGCTTCAAAGGCTGTTTTTGTGAACATCATAATCACATAACACATTGCAGCTGTTGGCTGTTAAGGATTATGGCGAAGGTGACGTTAGCTGGGGGATTAGCATTTGTGTCATAATAAATGAAACAATTTTGTAGGGTAAATAAATCATTGTTAGGTTTTTACAGTGGTTTAGGATTTCTTCAGTAATGCTTGTGACTAAATAACAGATTAACAGTTTGTTTAAGGCACCATTTTGAAAATATTTCTACAGTAATTGGTCATTTCTTCATATTGCTCTTTTAGCCTACAATAAAAGTGAATGGTGACAAGACGCTGTCAAGCCCCAGAAGAGACAAAAGCACCATAAAATTTGTCCATATGACTCAGACTTCTGAAGCAATTTGACAACTTTGTGTGAGAAAAAAACTATTGTATGGTGTCAGAAGATTTGGTATACAGAGCAAGTGTCATATAGATTACTGTTACAGTACTTTCATAGTGTCTTTTCTCTTTTTTGGAGATTCACATTTAAGAGTCTGTAAGATTTTTAAATGTTTGTGAAAAAAAAAAAGTTACTTATGCTCACCATTTGATTATAAGGTTTTACCATCTCTTAGGCTCACACATTTGATGAAAATCAGTAAAAACAACAATATCATTAATATTTAAAATTAATTTTATTGTGATGGCTTTTCAGCATAATTACTCCAGTCTTCAGTGTCACATGATTCTTCAGAAATCATTCTAATACAGTTTGCTGATTTGCTGCTCAAGAAACATTTTATTATCAAAGTTGAAAACATTTGTGCAGCTTAATATTTTTCTGGAAACCATCATATATTTTTGTCAGCATTTTTGGCATGTATTTAATTTTTTTGTCAGTTTTGACAATTTAATGCATCCTTGCTGAATAAGTAATTTCTTACAAGTATGTATAATTATATAATCTCATTTAAGCAGTATTATTACTTCTGTGGACACATACACTATAGGTGTGCTATACAGTGTGTGCATAATTATTATGCAAGTTGATTTTCTTATATTTTTTTCCAAGCACATTTTACCAATTCCAAACCACATCAATCTTAATAACTACTATTAATTTTGTATTTAATCATTAATAAGTGATATATAATTGTTCATGAAGGCTGGAAGTGAAAAACGCCTTATATTCAGGTGTGCATAATTATTGAGCAGGTTTTCTTTTACAGATAATGAGCCAAAAAAGAGATTTAACTCAGACTGAAAAGTCAAAAATTAGAGAATAATGCAATACTAGAAATTGCTAAGTTAAGGCATGACCATTGGACAGGAAAAATGCTCATTGGGTCAGCAGAGTCAGACAAAAACAGGTGGAGAAGAAAAGACACATGTTAACTGCAAAAGAATTAAGAATTAAGGACCCCTTTAGTCTCCAGCGCCACCATTTTCCAAAACTGCAACCTACCTGGAGTCTCCAGAAGTGCAAGGTGTCAGGATCTCAGGGACTTAGGTAAAGAATCCTAAAAAATGACCCCAACTTAATAAGAATCACAAGCTGAAGTGTTGTAAAATACACGAGGACTGATTTTTTTATAGGCTTTATAGATAGACAGATAGATTGAGAGTGACTCTTGAAGGACCAGCACCACATCCTCTTGTACCACTGTTTGAAGAATTTATCTTCCAGAATCTGGCTGTAAGGTTTGGGAGTTCATTTTTAGTCCATATCTGCAAGACAGACTTTTCAGGATAGGAGATGGACTAAAATGAACTCCCAAACCTAAAATTAAAATTATGCAAAAACAAAACTGTATATAGCGCACCTAGGCTACAGCATATGTCCACACAGAAATAACAATACTAAAATTAATTCATATAATTCAGATTATCCTTTTATTTTGTTTGTTCATCCCAAAGCTTTGACATTGACTGAAGGTGATAAACATGTTATCACTGAACTGTTTGTTTGCTTTCATTTTTTTCTAAACAATGCAAGTCTCCACAACAATGCTGTTTTGAGGATTAACCAAAGTAAAGGTAGCAGGTTGATACTGCTAGATCTTTGCAATTTTCCGCTGCTCACTGACCCAATTCATTAGATAAGATGGCTTGCGTTCACCCCACCTTGTGCCTCTACCATTCACTGAGGATCAGGCATTTATAATCCCTGGATTTTATATCCACCAAAACAGCTTGGTCCCATCAGCAAATTGCGATGGCATATGGTATAGGTTTATGATTCATCTGGCACTTGCATAGCAATGAGGCCCCATCATCCGTCAAAAAACACAGGGAAAATATCGTAATGTTAAATGATGCCAGCGACTGGGAGAGGTGCCGCTGGGCGCGTGGGCGGCCCGTGTTTGTGCTTAGAGAACTTGGAGCATCTGAGGTAGTAAAGCGCCTCCTCTCAGTGCATGTCTGCAGTGGGCAGGCTGGATTATGGGCGGTGTTGGCTGAGCTGGGCCCAACTGGAATAGTCTACTTTCTTCCAACGGCCCTCGTAAATGACAATTAGAGCATTGTCCGACATGTGTCGCTAACCGCTTTACAGCTGATTTCAAAGCGAATCACCTTTTGATCACTCACACTCTGCTAATGTTTAGTAATATTCTGCAAATGAGAAATAAAAGGAAATCTTTTCCTACTCTAGCATTTTTCTGTTGCAGCCTGAAATATCAGTGCAAATTGCTCAAACATCTGCTGTAAAATTCTAAAAGCTGTTCTGGGATTAGATGACACAAAGGTTCTGAAAACAGCAGAAAAATCACCTCCGGTCATTGTTTCTTTCCATGTCCATTAACTGAACTTTTCTGACCAGTGGCAAGGTGACTTCTGTTAGCTGCTGCAGGCTCCGCCCTCATTCATGACGGCTCATTGTTTCTCGTTTTGGATTGGCTGAGAGACATGTCAGTCATTTCTTGTAGCAAGCTGTGCAGAGAGCAATATTTTCGCTCTCATGCTGGAGTCAAAAGTGAAGTGACACTCGTATGTTGGTTTTTAGCATTAACAGACGGAGCGATTCGCCCACCCCTAACCCTCCCAGCAGTGAGGTGAGTGTGCAGGCGTCAGTGTCAGCAAATGCCTCATGGTTGGTTTGCTTTGCTTTTTTGAGCTACGCTGCATAACATCATTTATAGGGGGGAAAATCACTAAAACTCCATGTAATAGTTCTAAGTACTAAAAAAACTATGGGTAAAACACCATAACACCGTAATCCCCCACCTGCACTTTCCACATGTTGCACTGTGCAATTAAACTCTTTACTGCTTGAGCAGGATTAGGTTTTATTCGTTTTGAAATGCACTGCATAAAATCAAGTGTCAAGTCTAACAAGACTGTCTTTAAAGAAACCAGCTGATTCCAGCCGCCTCTCTTGGAAAGGTTAGTATTTCTGCAGTTTAATCACCGTAACCCACGATTCTTGGATAACTGTGAAAATTGGTATAACCTGTAAACCCAGACCAGCTTAAACAGAGAACAGCTGCATTAATCTGCCCTTTCCATGGAAGAGAGGAAGAAAGAAAAAATTGAGGAAGTGAGGATTCTGTTTTATGGCCAACATTAGGTGAGGAAATCCTGTCTGATTTTGTTCACAAAGCACATCCTGTTTTTTAGAACAATATAAACTTTATATTTCTATGTATTTGACATTTTTCCAGAGATAAATACATTAAAAAAAAAAAAAAAACGGTAAACTTCTGCTGGGGGAATAAATAAGAAAAAATGAATCATACTGTACAACCACTTTAATTCCGAAGAAGTCTTTGAAGGAAGTTTGAAGTTCCACTTCATCAAACTTGGAAGAAGAATTAAAAATGTTATAATTCAGCATTTACAGTCCATAAAACATCTTTCAGACAGTGTGAACCTGTGATAATGAGCCATGCCACTCAACTTAAAGCGTTTTCTTAGATTAAGTGGAAAATCTCCTTTTGAGACCTAATGTTGTGTTAAAGGCACAAGTTTTGACTCTAAAAGAAGTGGTTTTATGGTCATAACCAGGTGCATGAAACGTCTCTTACACCTCATTTCAAAGGGAAATTATGAGCAGCACTGAACACTAAGTAGCTTTTGGTCACGCATAGCCGGGGTGCGAGGCACAGCTTGAGAGCAGGGTTAGGTGGGACTGCTGTAGGTTTAATGATGGTTGAGTGTATGCTTAACAAGGGCCTTGTGCGGCTGGCTGGATGGAGAACAATGACTTATGTGTATGTGTAACCTACTAGAGACTGGAATTGGGAGATATACCTATATGAGAGCAGGTGTAATGAATAAAAAAATATTTACATTATAATTTGTTGTATTATATTATATATAATTTGTTATATTATGGTATGCATTTCCAAATAATCTACATGAATCTACATGGATATGTCCTAAAAAGAGAAATGCTTTTTACCTAAAACAAATGGTCAGCAAGCAAGCAATAAATAAATAAATAAATAAATAAATAAAGTAAATTATGCATTCAAAATACTGTTAGCTACAGAAGAGATATGTATTTAAAACACATCAAGTCAGTCCGCTAATAGTCAGATAAGCAGATGTTTTGGTTTAAAGCAGTTTATCATATGAAAATATGGCTTTTAATAATTCACTGTTGCTGAGTGTAAGCTGTGCAGAATCATTTACAGTGAGTAATCTGCTTAAATGAATCATTAAAGTTCAGTGATACTGACAAGTGCTTAGAATGGACACAGGTTCACTTAAAAAAAGTGCCATTTATTTGATACAAAATGAAAATACAAAAGATACAAAAATGTTCGAAACTTCAATAATGGCTGAATAAGGAAAATGTG
This sequence comes from Ctenopharyngodon idella, assembly GCF_019924925.1. Taxonomy (NCBI): domain Eukaryota; kingdom Metazoa; phylum Chordata; class Actinopteri; order Cypriniformes; family Xenocyprididae; genus Ctenopharyngodon; species Ctenopharyngodon idella. Next base: position 21,413,440 of record NC_067224.1, on the reverse strand, counting down.
AAGATGAGATTAAATGAGAATCTTCTGAAATGTGTCATGAGAGATCATGAGAAGTGCTAAATGCTTTTGTGTGTATGGTGTCATTACTTCAGCGTAAGACAAGAACTGCAGAAAAACAGATGACTAACATGGTGACCATAGTCTAATTGCTTATGGTGGATCTGAGTGTCCCCAGCTTTCTGCAACAGATAAAACTATTTTAAGAAATAAATCAGCAAGTCAATGTGAATTTTTTAAAAAGAATGTAAAATGCAGTGTGTAGAGAGTTCTGCTTACTATGAGGGCAAATTAATTGCCCACTCCTTTTCACTCTTTTTTTTTTTGTGTGTGCATTTTTTCAAATGATTTCTGTGCACTACTACTGTTTACTTTTTAACCAGTGCACTAGTGAAGTTTATATCTGCAGACCCATTATTTTCAAGGGAAAAAAAAATCATAAAATGATATTATATTGTCAAAAAAAAAAAAAGAAAAATTTTGTAGAATTTAAAAAAAAAAAAAAGGTTACTATTGAAATTACATTCATTGGCCGGACTGCAGCGAGACATGAGGCACTATAATCACAAGGGATGCAAGTGCTAATGTAAAAAAAAAGACTAAACCCTACCTGGTTTTAATTAAATTAACAAATTATCATGACTAATACATTGTTTCTTTGCCTTTTAATAGTGCACAGTTGTCATCACTGAGTTGCTTAAAAACTAAATCTTTTTTTTATATCCAAATTCTAAAAATCAAAACTTTGTGATTTTTTGCACCTAAGACAGGTGCAATTATCGTATTTTACATTATTCTTTTTTTTTTTTTTTTTTTTTTTTTTACAAAAATTACTAATATATATTTTTTTTTTATAGCTGGTGCGCTTAATTCAATATTACAAAGAATAATTTCAATTTGCTACACAAATACGGAACGTTTTCAATCAGTTTCTCTCCACACGCATTTATGGGCCCTAAGACATATAAAAACACACAGGAACCACAATCAATATGAAAATATAAATATAACAATGTAAAATGCATCTTTAAAGAAAACATAAAAATAAAAGGTAAATAAAACAAGCAAAAACAATAAAAAAGAGAAAGCAAAGCAGATGTGCTCTGGTGTGGTTGAAGTGGACAAATAGCATGTAAGCAGCTGGTAAAGAAATTAAGCCATGTTGCAACTAATATGTAAATACCTAATTAACACTTAATTGACATTCTGTGATCTGTGACATATAAAAGGAAATATATATGTAAAATAAGTCTGAAAATTACACTCACCTATCTATCCATGAAGTGCATAAGCTTAACTTGTAAGTGCCAGTCTGAGAATGAACGTTTCAACTTCTCTATGTATGTATTCTGTTGTTTCTTTTTTTTTTTTTGGGAGGGGGTGGAGGGGAACAATAATTAACGTCCTACAACTATGACGACAGAAACAAAGAAATAATTAAGCGAGGGCTTTTTTCCCCCAATGGTCCTGCCATCTTGCACACTTGCATGCCCACCGAATGTGAGCCACTGCGCCCCATTCTGTTCCCCCCTCAAACTTGATGGTTGTTGAACTTATTTTTAGTGTCATTTGATAAGCTTCCCTGCTTGCACTGAGACATCCCACTGACCCAGCCACTGGTCATTGTCTATACCACTTCCCGTCAAAGCCGGCACGCTTTGTCAGATTTCGACTCGAATATCCATTTTGCATCTGAAGTAGCGTATCGAAAGTGACTGGATCGTTCGAGCCTTTTTCTTCAGCTGCCGCCCCCTTCCTCCCCCACAGTGTTTCCACTGACACTGACATCATTCACGATCGTCGTCATGACAGCGCGTTAAAGAAATCTAAAATAAATTTATATTGCTCGCTTTTCTGTGCGCAAGTGGAGGGGGGAGTGCGACGTGGATAATTTCTGGAAATGAACAATACTCATCCGTCCGTCGCCCCTTTCGGTTTGATCTTCCGAGTTTATTGGATGAGGGCGTCACTTTAGCACAGCTGAGGAACTCTTTAATTTTATTAAAAAAAAAAAAAAAATTCTATAGTGGTCAGACCTTATACAAAAGATGAATCTCTAAAGTTGCCTTTAGATCAATTAAAGTTTGATATTCCTATCCCAAGTGAACTTGAGCACAACATTTTTGGAGATCAGTTGGGTGGACAGTTGTATTGATGCACTAAAACCTTTAACTGAGGGGCATGTTTCTGAATTGTGACGGTCTATGCATTAGTGAGCACAGAACAGACTGCCAAATAAGTGGGGAGGAAGCACCAACCACCAGAGATAAATCTGTCCCTCAAAACCTTGCCGGAGAGCTTTGGTCACAGGGTGTCTTGCGGTGCAATAACGCTCTATTAATTTCTCTGCGCTGTCCTCGCATTGATAGAAAGGTGTCTTCACAAACTAAAGGGCAAAGTCTAACTGCGTCCAATACCTTAGGGCATTCTGTCTACAATTTGTCATGCGTGTGCACTTCTCAGTGTTAAAATGACAAGATCTCCAGTCAAAGAAGCCCCGCTAGGCATCCGACGATAGTGGGCTTGGAGAGATTTTTGTGAAGAGACATTGCCAAGAGGCAAAGTACTTCTGCACTCCATGAGCCTACTGGGATTAGTTCTACTTCCCAGCCAACGGCAAAGAGCCTCATCTCATTCTGCTTTTTTTTTTTTTTTTGAAATTTTTTTTTTTTTTTTAAATAGCCTCCGTCTGTGTCCATAAGATTAGTTTTTTTCCTCAGAAGGCACAATATGGTCAGAACATGAAAAAGCCTTTGCTGTGCATTAAAGCTAACCAGATCGGCAGCAAAATCAGACACTTTTTTTTTTTTTTTTTTTGTTAATCTATTTAGTCATCCGCTTGCCATTCAGTAGCTTGAAAGATACCAGAATTATAAGTTTTGGAAAGGCAATACGCAATCGTTGAACCAAGATACTCTAAAGTGGCCAAAGACAAGCTATGTCATCTCGAGGAAATGATGCTTTTTTTCTGTTGTCCCATCTGATATACTTGGAAGTCAAAGTATTTCAGAGCCTGGAGACTGCCGTCTATTGGTGCTGCACCCGATTGAAGTTTATACAGCGTCCCTAGAAGAAAAAGAAAAAAAAGGTTAATTGACTGATTAATTCATTTATTTTTAGTAATTCATGTTGTAGTATTATTACATTTATTAAATGATTGGTAACAACAACACTAATAATAATAATAATAAATATTATTGGTTTGTGCCTATTTAAGACATGATGTCAGAGTGGTAAAATATAATAAAATAAAATAAAATATAAAATAAAATATATTATATAAAATATGGAAATAAAAATATAATATAATATATTATATATTATATATATATTCTTTCTAAAATAACTGAATTTGTGAGTGAGACCAAGGAATTAAAAAAGGTGGAACTTGGACAGTATTCCAGTTCTTTCTCAGGTCCATCTTATACCATGGAATGAAAAGCATCTTTATTACCCCCAAAAGATGTATAACTGTATGTACAGACATGAATCATCATGGCTTTTTGTCATAATGGCCCTTACATTACTTGTTCATATCTGATTCCATTAAAGAGTAAAATATTATAATACATATGGGCCCTATTTCACAGACAGGGCTTAGACTAAGCCAGGAATAGGCTTTAGATCAATTAGGACATTTAAGCAGCTTTTAAGCGTGCCTAAAAAAATAAATATATAAAATATTACTGGTGTGCATCTTGAGACAAAACAATGGCACTGACATATTTTAAGATATGTCAGAGCAAGTTACTTTCAGTTAAAACAGCTCAAACACGCACTTTAGTCTGGGACTAGGCTTAAGCCTTGTCTTTGAAATAATAATAAAATTTAAATGTATATCATATTAAATTACATAAATAACAAATGTCAAGTTTGGATACAAAAATATAAAAAGAGTTTTCTTAATAAAATTACTGATCAAATTTTTCCAGTGTATCATACCCTGTACCCTGACATAAACAAACATAAAAACAACAAACTTCAGAATAAAACTGTCCAAAAGTATATATCTTGATATAAGTATATATCTATGATTAAATTAATCCTAAAATGTGGTGGTTGCTCCTGCTTTCATTATGGCACAAAGTGTCAGTGTATCACCCACTGCTCTATAGTTTGTGTTTCATCAGCTGGAGAAACTGGGTGCAATGGCACCAAGAGGGAGCTCTCGCCTAGCGTATAACCACCATACACACTCACTCCCACACTCCCACACACACAAACACACACACACATAATTATGTGTGGTGCAGGATTCATTAATGCTCTAACCCAAGCACTCGTATCATTGAGAGTTAATATATATATTCCCAAACATGTATGATTGATAACTAGTGTGTAACAACCAACAATGAAAAACTAACGCCTGCCCTAGTTTCAAGTCGCAACTGGCATTAGATATTGGAAGAAACCCAGCGTCTTCATAGACTAACCACGAATAAAGGGCTTTACGTTGTCCCTGCATTGTAAGCCAAGTGAGGCGCACCCTCTGCGATAGATCTCACTCCGTCAACAAATAAGGCACATCAGATGCTGTTTTGGCCACCACCAATTGTGTGGCTAAGTTTACTGGATTTTGCAGGCTTTGAAGCAGAAACTCTGAAAAGCTGTCCGCCTCCACTACTATAGCCGTGATGGGGCTCTGCCGTAAGATTCGACCAGGTGCAGAGCAATACGGTCATATCCAAACCCACGGTCAACCCATTTTAACTCTATCGCTCCCGGGCAAGAGCACTCGGCGTTGGATACTATATCTAAGCAATGTTGCACTGAGACAGACAGAGCCCACCTGTGCCATGAGAATAGACAGACCATGGGCTAGATATCAAGGTGATATTATTGGATAGAATGTTGTGGGTAAAAGAGTATGCTGAAGAGACATTTTTAAGTGTTTTTCTCACTCGAGACATGCAAAATGTCATATCAAAATGTAACATTTCCCTTGTGTTTTAAATGTTTATATTGTATAAAAAATATTGTATTTTATACAAATGACTTTGATATTTGGTTTATCTTTACAAAATGATCCTGGATCCAAGTTTTAGAATCACAGTGTATAGTCTTTGTGCTAAATTGGTCAATATGCAGCTCAATTATCACGTATGATAACATGAAGAGACAAATATCAAACGACGTCAGTTGAAAGTTCTTGAATGCATAAAAGCATGAATAATTACACCACACAGTGTTTATTAAAAACTGGAAAGACACTAGATTGGACTGATCAGAGATTTCTCATGGTTTCATGCCATCTTTAAGAGATCACACAAGGCTCAGTTCATCAAGAGCTTCACCTCTGTGACCCCACACATATGCTACACCTATACAGATCAGTCAAACAGAGACAGCCTGTTGGGGGGGCCATCATTACCCCTCCATCTCTGCTCTTTGGAGCGCTTTTCGAGCCGCACCATTCTGACGGCCATCAGACTTTACAGAAAGATGTCTGCTGCTCTGATTAGCCGTGTGCTTGGGCACCTGTCCAAAAGAGTCTGCATGTGTTTTTGCATTTCATCTTCTGCTAGCCACTATCTGGAACAGCTTGATTCCCCCAACCCTGGAACTCCCAGAGGAGTCGTCTTGCACTTTCTGTTCTTTAAAGGAGTGAGATCCAGGAATTGAGAAAGGTGGAACTTGGAAAGTAGCCCATGTACTTTCAGGACCATCCTATTTCATCCCATATTCCTCTCAAAATTTGTATAATATTATGTACAGACATGAATCATTGTGGCTGTTGGTCAAAATGGCCTTCATGTTACTTGTTCATATAGCTGATTTCCTTAAAAATAAAAGAAAAATTATATTACAATAATAATAATAATAATAATAATAATATGTATAATTTAAATTATATATCATTTAAATTATTATATAATTTAAATGGTAAAATTTAAATAATATACATACATACATTCATACTTTTATTTAGCAAGAATGCATTTAATTGCTCAAAGGTAACACTAAAACCTGCAACAAAAATTTATATTTTAAATAAATGCTGTTCTTTTTAACTTTCTATTCATCAAAGAATTACTGAAAAAAACACTAAAATATTATGCAGCACAACAGTTTTTTTTTTTTTTTTTTTGACATTGATAATTAAATATGTTTCTTGAGCAGCAAATCAGCATATTAGAATGATTTCTGAGGTATCATGTGACACTGAAGACTGGATGCTGAAAATTCAGCTTTGATATTACAGGGATAAATTACAAATATATTTTTAAGTTGTAATAATATTTCACAATATTGCTGCATTTAGAGACTTTGCATAAGAGACTTCTTTCAAAAACATTTCTTAACCACAAATATTTTTTCTTTCAAACAACCTTTCTTTCGTCTATGCCTTATTTGTAAAAACTACTGTGGGATTACACAGAATAAGGTCTGTCTTCTAAACCCTTTCCACATATTGAACATTTTAGAAGATCAAAATGGGACAGGAAGTGCAGCTGCAAACAGGCCTAGGGAAAATGCCAGAATGTGAGCAATCCTGCACTCTAGAGCTGGCCCCCACTATCTCCACACCCATGGTCCACATACGGCCCACATAGCACCGCCATCTGGTCTGGTGGAGATTCAGAACCAAGCCAAGAGAGCCTAAAATCTAACGCCTGCTGACAACTTGGATAAATTTTACAGTCATTAAAAAGTGATATAGGCACTGAAACAGTGAATACATTAAAAGCCTCAAGAAAAGGACAGTTTGAGCCATCAGAAACAGTGAAGAAGCTCTCAGTTTTACGGTTCTGAAAGTGTAGCTGCCACGGGTGAATCAAAACGGATCCTCTGACAAGCATTAAATTTTGAAAAAAGCATGTCAGCATGAGTCTCACAGGCTCTGGAGGACCTAATAATGCTCTACCCGCAGCTTGCTTTGAAAGTGAGATTTGAAAGCATGGTGGTGATCCCTGTAATTTAAGTCCACAGCCACAATGAGCCACAATGTCTTTGGAGGCGCATAGACACCATAAATTACAAGGGTATAAAATATCCTCGCCTGCTGACACAATATTTACAGCAAGTCCTGCTGGCTCAAATCAAGTCTTCTGGGTAAATAAAGTGGCATATGATCAGCAATCAAGAGCTGATGACTACCGGATTGACCCACGAGACAGAAGGAGAATGATGGTTTTTAATCTCAAGACACCGGTAAAAAATCCAACACTGACATTAGGTGTCATGATGTTTACAAATTGGTCATTACTCGCTCACATTTTTAGCATAACATTAAAGGCAAAGTTGACAGTAAACAAAAAAAAGACCCTCTAAGCCATTAACCCCTACTTTCTGCCTCAGGTCAGTCTTTACATTTACAGTTCCAGAAAATGCAGTGCATTCCATATAAACTATACAGTGTATGAGTGGTTCTCAACTGGATTGGCCATTGGCCAATCCAATATATATATATATATATATATATATATATTATTAATTGACAACGTGACTACGAAGTTGAGAAGCATGCTCGTAATTTGTTTTGCTCTTTATATAGAGTGAAGTGATATACAGTGCGCACATCCGCACCACCAAGGCATGGACTCTTCAAGAAGTAGAACCTGATTTCACAAAGTGCAACATCTTTGTTGATCCTGGAACAACTTCAACCAATCAGATTTGAGGGACAAGTTTACAGTTTCTGTCAAGTTTAGGTTTACAACCAGGGTTAGGTGCTTCTACATCAGTGTTATTCACCTATCATTTCCCTCTGATTTTAGGGATTACTTTTGAGTAGGGTTAGGTTTAGGGGTAGGGATATGGATATGCTTAAATTTTCCAGTCCAGGCTCATTAGAAAAACGTAACGGTGTTAACATTTTTGCAAAATGCAAAATACGTTGCGTCGTGCACGTTTCTCGACAGTATCAAAGTGAAATGTCCAGTGAGTGGCGCTAAAACATGTTTAGTTTTTCCGGAACAGATGAAAGTGAATATGGCATTTCTGAATTGAAATGTCTGGTGAGTGGTGCTAAAATGCTCCATTGTGTTTAATAACGTACACCTACACTAAAACCTAAACCTACCCGATAGTGTTAACAAAAGCAAATGTGGCATGAAAACGCAATCGGGACCATGGCATTTTAGCTTGTTTTTGAGCTCTTTTACCGTTACTCATTTTTCACGGGATTCGTACCTGAACTCTTCGCATCACAAGTACAATTCTGTACCAGCTGAGCTACAGAGCAAGCTTGTCACGTCAGTGAAACTGAACATATGGAGCTGGGTAAATGATGCAAACTTCAAAATATATTCGTTTACAAATCATGCACTATGGTAAAAGTGTTTTGAGGTCATAACATAATTGTTCAAGTATAGCCACGTGAAAACAAGTCTTTATTAAATTCATAATCTGGCCCTGTAATCATAATTGTGTGTGAAAACGATTAAAAGTGCTTGCTGTTTTACTGCCTCTAGTGTTCATTTCTGTTAGAAACTGCAGTGATATTTACGTATTGGTACGTATTTTGCGATTTGCAAGGAGCGTTTTTCCAATGAGCCTGTGTTGAAATTTTCAGACAGGAACATTGTTTCAGGATCAAAATATATGTTGACCCAGGAACGCATCTAACTCAGCAAAATCAGTACGTGCCTTCAAGACCCCTAAAGATGTCCTGTGGTATCTGGCACCAAGACGTTAGCAGCAGATCCTTCAAGTCCTATAGGTTGTGAGATGGAGCTGCAGTGGATCAAGACTTGTTGATTCAGCTCATCCTACAGATGCTCAATCAGTTTGAGAACTTTGAGGCCATGGCAACACCTTGAACTCTTCATCATGTTCCTCAAACCATTCTTGAAAAATGTGTGCAGTGTGGCAGGGCACCTTATCCTGCTGAAAGAGGTCACTGGCATCAGGGAATAACATTGCCATAAAGGGGTGTACCTGGTCTTCAACAAGCACCCTGGTGCCATCATTTCCCCAGGTAAACGGCGCAAACGTGATGTAAAAGAAAATGGGACTCATCGGACCAGGCGACCTTCATCCACTGATCCAAGGTCTAGTTCTGATGCTCGTGTACCCATTTTAGGCACTTTTTACATTGGACAAGGGTCATCATAGGCACTCTGATTGTTCTGCGGCTATGCAGCCCCATATGCAGCAGAGTGAGATGCACTGTGTGTTGTGACACATTCCTCCCATAGCCATCATTAAAATGTTGTGTGACTTGTGCCACAGTAGACCTTCTGTTGGCTTGGACTAGACAGGATGGCCTTCATTGCCCTCATGCATCGATGAGCTTTGGATGCCCAACACCTTGTTGCCTTGGAGCAACTCACAAGCCTTGCCTTTTCAGAGATACTCTGACCCAGTCGCCTTGCTGTAACAATTTGGCCTTTGTCAAAGTTGCTCAGATCTTAATTCCTGCCCATTTCTTCTGAATCCAACATGTTGATTACAAGACATGATTGTTTGCTTACCATGTAATCTACTCAGACCTTAATATGTGGCCTTGTTAGGAGATGATCAACAACAGTCGCTTCACCTGTGACTGATCATAATTTTTTGGCTCATCAGTGTATACTATATATTACTGTATATTACATGTAGCTGAATCTAGTTGTTTACTTATGTTCACTGTAGGTCTATTTACAGAGCTGGTTCTATACAATAACTTTTTAAAGACGAATGTTAGTAGATTGTTTGCCTCCGTTGCCGGTCGCAAAACATCAAAAATTGTATTTATTTTTTTTTTTTTTTAAAGAAGAAAGAAATAGAAAAACAACCAGAATGGCTAGGACAGTGGTTTTTAAACTGTGGTACACACTGCACAATGTAAATTTTATTTTAAACTGTCATGTTTTTTTCTAGTAGCTGATCTATTCACAATTAAATCTATAAATTAACCTATAAACCCTTAAATTAACCTAATAAATGATTCTCCATTAAGCCCTATACAATAATATAGTTTTGTGCACCTAATCAGTTGACCCACAGACCACATTATGTTAGTAGTGTGATACCTAAATAGGTAAGGACTTATGACGTAGCTATCGCTTTTTATTTGTTAATGAATACTGATGATAGTTCACCATGAAATAAAATTGTGTGCCACTCCTTATGTTGTCGTATCACTTTCTTTCTTCTGCAAACAATAGAAGTGATTGCCAACATTCTTTAAAATATGTTTTGTGTTCCACAAAAGAAAGTCATACAGGTTTGAAACGACACAAGGGTGAGTAAATGGACACAATATTCATTTCGAACTCTCCCTTTAACACACATAGAATCTAAATATTTACAGTAATCGCCTCATTTAGAGATGCAGACAAAATTAGGACACCAAGTGGACTGTTTCTTTAATTTAGGGATGGGAAATCTAATGACTCAGATTTGACTTAATGATTACTGTTCAATAAATTGTCATCATTTACTCACCCTAATTTCGCTCCAAACCTGTAGTGTTGTCACGGTACCAAAATTCCAGTAGTCGGTACCAATACCATAAAAAATTTACAGTTCTCGGTACCAATTTCGGTATCACAGCAAAATCTGTTGGAACTATTTTACTATTTTATATAGCCTATTTTAAAAACATATTAAATATGGTAATCATACATATAAATATTTGGAGCGTGTGTGTATGTTTTTGTGTGTTTTATCTTCACACATTCAGGCTATATTTGATTTAGCGCTGCCAGGGAAAGCAAAAGTAAAAATTACGTGTGTGTGAAAAGCGCTATACAAATAAACTTGTTATTAGACAAAGTCTAATAACAAGACAAACTGTGTTCAATAGAAACTGACGTGCAAGCAAAAAGGTTTCTATCCTACGGTGTTTTTTCTACTTCACCACAGTAAAGAATGTGAATAGCCTATAATAGGCCTAAAAGCGAACGAAAGGAAGAAACGTTATAACGCACCTTATAGTGAGTGAAGATTTGGGAAAAGAAACAGAGATTCCATGTTCAGTGGAATAACTAATGGAATATTGTTAAATTCTCTGCTAATCGGGTGACCAGATCGTGATTCGCAAAACAGAATACAAAGCTTAAATTTATGGACTCTCGTACCTCTCTCATTCGGCATGAACCAAAATGTTTCCATGGCTGCGATGTCACATTTAATTGCTAACCTATTATTTCTTTTGTAAACAAAGCTTTGTGCTTCACTCGTGTCATATTCAAGTAAATGCTGGCACAGCCCTATCAGTGGGTACCGAATATACCCGGATTCTCGGTACTACCGGTACTACAGAAACGCTGGTATCGTCACATTTTCAAAATTTCAGTACCGACTTGGTACCGAAGTACCGGTACTTTTGACAACACTACAAACCTGTATGACTTTATTTCTTCTGTAGACCTCCAAAGAAGGTATTCAGATTTTAAACAGCATGAGGGTAAGTAAATGATGACATAACTTTTCTAATTAAGAACTAATTTCTGTTTTTCACTTTCACTAACTTGTTCTCGATTCCCAAAACTACCTGAATTCAATGTCAGTTTAGTACCAATGAAGACTTATTGCAAAGGTTGCTGATCATCTGATATTTGGAGATGACTTTCTCTGAGGAACCAATGTGTTGGAAGAGATCAAGTTTACAAAGCTCGGCTTAGCTGCATGGTCACCAGAAAAGTCTTTTCCTGTGAAAGTAGCTTAAGCAAAGCTGCACTACATGTGCAGATGTTTTCTGCTCCCCATCCTGTCTTTCTTTCCCCGGGTTTGTCAGAAAAAGTGCACATCATTGCCAGCTAACAGCTCTGGGCACCATCCCCTGGTTGTTTGAGAGAAAATGCCAGTCATTTTGGCGGAGCGCAGGCGCTCACAGACGGCACAGGCGGGCACAGATGGCACTAATGGACAAGCAGAATCCAACAGAGGGAGCAGGAACGAGCCACCTGAGGAGAGCTATTCCAAATAGCAGCAGTGAAAGCCAGGCCCTGCTCAGCTTTAGCAAGGTTACCACTGCAGCGTTTCATCATAAAGAATTTAAAGTGATAAAATAATCATAAGGGTGGAGAAATCTGTTTGGCCGGATGCCAGCAGATCAGATGGGAGGAGACTGTTCTTAGTTAAATACATGTTTCAGTGTAGCAAAACTTGAGACAGCAGGTATCTGCTTCAGCTTGCCAGTTGAGGAGCAGAAATTGTTTTTTTGTGAATGTAAATCACTAAATGTTTTATGCTCCCGAGGTTTCACGTTTAAAACGATGTTCATTTTAGTGATTAATATACTGTTCATGATCATTTTAGGCAACCTGAAAAATGAACTGATATGATATTGTTTGTATGATGCAAACATCCCCTTCATGTTTTTGCAATGTAGTAAATGAACATTTGTTTTTTAAAACTGTACTTTACACAAGAGACAGATGCAAATTATGAGAGCAGTAATGTGCTTGTAGTTCTTGTGTTTAATCACCGAAACCCCTCAAGCCACCGAAAACTCCACTTCCTCACTTCCATGCTTGTATGTGACTATTTCCCTTCTTCCCCTCCTCAGAGAAATCTCATGACACTGCAAATGAGCATCCAAACAAAGCTGTTGGGCTCATCTGTACTTTTTCATTTCTGGCCTTTCTCTGCAGCTTCAACTGGCCTGCAGTCAGGCCCCTAGACATGATAAACATTCAGCTGCACAAAAACCATAAGCTTGCATACAGGCTCACAGTCCAAGAGAAAACACACTAACTACAATTTAAAAGTAGGGCTGTCAAAATTAGCATGTTGGCACATTTAACGCTACTAATTTAAAAAAAAAAAATCTGTTAATTCATATCTTCAATCTGACACTATAACTGTTGTTTTTCGTTAACCACACTGTATATATGTAGGGTTAATTCTGGATACTTGAGACATTCCTAGTCATCTCAATAGCAATAATCCCAATTCACCCCTAGATATAAATTATATACGCTATTGCCATTGTGAAGTATTGCCATTGTCCCAAGTATTGTGAAGTATTGCCATTGTCCCAAGTATCCTAAATTAACCATTCATCTATACAGTATTTATATAGGCTTGCTCTGGTAGTCGGCATTACCGGTGTTACACACTGTTCGGCCGTACACCGAATACATTACTTGCTCACTGCGGCACTGCCCCCACTGTCATTTTGCTTTATAGATATAAAAACCATTTCATTTAGGTGGACAACGGACGCTACAACTATAAACTGAAAGTGTCCGCTCTGCTCCATACAGCACAAGCTGCAGAGTGCCAACACAGTGAAGGAGTCAGACTTTAATTTACGTGCCGCAAATTACGTGCCCCAAGCAGAGCAAATGCTTTCAGTTCATATATATCGCCACCTTGGAATTATAAGGTTCTTTCTGCATTCTGACCCATTTTGAGATATTGAGCTTCAAAGTTTTTTCATTCCATACTCCTTTGTAGATATAAAAAAAAAAAAGTCTTAGAATGTACACAACTTAAAAAAACATCATATAATGTAAATAAGTTGTCACAGAATAAGAATATGTAAATAACTCAATTTTGACAAAAATGTCAGATAGAACCTTATAATTCCAAGATGACGATATATATAAATTGTATACAACATATATATATATATATATATATATATATATATATGTAAAAAAAAAAATTGTATTATTAAAAAACCTATTTCTTTATAAACATTTAATAACATCTTAGTTGACGTTAAGCCTTTAAAACTAAATGTGTTAACAGCGTATTAACTTCAAAAGAAATTAATCGTGATTAAATATTTTAATGGATTAACAACCCTACCAAAGGAAAAAAAAAAAAAAAAACTCCACAGAGTTGCTGAGAAGAGGAATGTGCAAAAAGCAGAATAAGTATCCGAGTGTATGTTTGTGTGAACCTCCCTTTCCCCTTGGACTCCTCTGTCTCCCCCTTTGCTTCCACCAGCGTGGAGGCGGGCGGGGTCACATGCGATCTGGGCCAGAGAGAGATGGGAGGTATGCGACAGGAGTGCCGGTAATTGGAGGGAGCTGTCAGGATGGAGCAGTGCTGCGTCCATGTGAGATTCCTGCCATTTGGATAGGACCACACACACGTGCCAGGGCGCCTACCATCCCGTGGGGTGGCACGCATTAAAGCTAGTGATGAGGCTAATGTGTGTGGAATCGCTTCTGGCACCAAGCCCACAAAGGGGTCAATGGGTGACCTGTTAGAGAAACTGTAATGTAAAGGAACATCTTCAACTATTTAAAATACTAAATTTTAAGGTGTCTTGGACTGTTACAATCTGACTGACTCTGTTAATGCAGCTCATATTATTTTTTTGTCTTGCCAGTGATAAAAAAATTATGATCAATGACTATTTATATGTTTATAATAATCCCATATCTATATATACTATTCTTTTGAATAAGGAGAAAACATAACTAAAATGATATACAGGTAAGTGTTTTTTAAATACAGCAATTTTACTTGCCACATTTCTACATCCTGGGTGTTAAGATATTAGAATATAAAAATAATAATATCAAAATAAAAAAGTTTGTATACACTTAATCATTTACTAAAAAAAGTTTCAAAGAGTTGAGTCTGCACATATTCTCTTTTATTTTTAATTTAAAACCTCATGATGCTTTTACGAGCAAGTTCCCCTCATTATTTAATGCAAAAAATTCAGCTTTAAATTACAGTAGAGAAAAGGTTTATTTATGTGGTGCTATAAAGCACAGGAGTGTAAATACACACTGGATGCACACCCTGCTATATTCAGTAGTAACCCTGGTGATAAACCATCTTGTTATGTCTACTGGGGAAAATATGCTTATCAAGCCGCATGGTAATGTAAGCAGTAAATAACTTGATCATTGCACAGCAACAGTGGAAATCTAACAGCATGAAGCAGCTTCAGGCCACACTACATTACTAAGGAGAGCTGTGTGTTCGTGTGTTTTTTTTCTTCCTAGATCACAACTGTGAGAACTGGGTTAATGTGACCTGAGTTGGTCAGACAACAACTGGTCAGGAGGAGAACACACACACACACACACACACACACACACACGTTAAAGCATAACACTAGTACTTTAACAGAAGATCATTCTCACATACAACCATTTAAAATTTTGAAACACTGCAGTGGCCTGAAATGTACACCACGTTCCAAATTATTATACAAGTGACATATCAGTAAGATTTCAGTACAGTAAACATTCAGATTTTAGTTTTTCTAAGAAAATGTTTGTTTGTTTATTTATCCATGTCTTTTTAGATAACTGGTATCAATCTCAGACAAAATAATTTGCCAGGTCTATGGAAACCCTACTTAGAGGATGTTCCACATTATTAAGCAAGTCACAGTTCTCAAGCAATATTGGGAGGAAGAAAGATCTTTCTGAAGATGAAAAGCATGAAATGGTCCAATGTTGTGCAAAAGGCATGAAAACAACTAATATTGTGTGAAAACTGAATGGAGATTATCAAATTATCATAAGATTTGTGAGTGATTTAGAGCACAGCAGAACTCTGTCTATTATTAATAGAACTTATTAATGAAAGTTCCTGTCAAAAAAAATGTATTAAAAGGGCAGCTATAAAAAAAAGCCAGTGTTGAGCAGCAAACAGGTATTTGAAGCTGCTGGTGTCTCTGGAGTCTCAAGAAACTCTCCATGCAGGCTGGCAGTTGTGCGTAAAGATGCATTTTAGTCACCACTAACCAAACCTCACAAAGAGAAACATTTACAGTGGGTGTTTCCATAGACCTGGCAAATTATTTTGTCTGAGATTGATACCAGTTATCTAAAAAGACATGGATAAATAAACAAACAAACATTTTCATAGAAAAACTAAAATCTAAATGTTTACTCTACTGAAATCTTACTGATATGTCACTTGCATAATAATTTGGAATGCGGTGTATTTACATACCACAGGGCAAGCACTTACTCAAAGACAAGACAATTGCAGTACATGTGTAACAAAATGATTCAAGCCAATAATCACAACGAATAGCTAGAAATAATCCCATTGCGTCAGCCTCTTGATCACTATTGTTCAGTACTCCACAAGAGACAACCCATGACCTTTCCTCTAGCGTCTGCCCCAGCCTCCCATGGAGACCAGACACCAGTCACCGTGTCACACCTTACTTCTACTTCTCTGCAGACATTTTGTTCATCTCCTCATCAGGTTCCATTAACTCACAGCTGCATTTCTATTGCAGAAAATCTTGATATATTTACAGAGCTGTAAACATTTCTCTTTGTGAGCTTTGGTTAGAGGCGGCTGAAATGCAACTTTATGCGCAACTGCCGGCCTGCATGGAAAGGTTCTTAAGACTCCAGCAGCTTTAAATACCTGTTTTCTGCTCAACAGTGACTTTTTATAGCTGTCCTTTTAATACAATAAATTTTGACAGAAGCCTTTCTTTCATAAGCCTTTATCTGGCCTAGTTCTCTTGTGCTGTACTTACCCCACACTTTTGAAAGGTATTGTATAAACTTTAAGTGCAGAAGTTAAGATAAGCTTCAGAGTAAACACTAACTCAAGGAAGCGAATTGCCTTAATTATCTATTAAAATCAATATACAAACAGTATAAATTATGTATAATTTCAGAAACAACTACAAGATTGTTTACTGTAGCAAAATGGACCAGGCATCATAACAAATCATAACAATCTCTTATCAAATCATAACCAACAAGTGAGATGCAGGAAGAAAAGGTCTTGTGTCCTGAGAGAAAAGAGGCTGTAGCACAGCTCTATTCCCACTGTATCAGGAGGTGTGTCTTTTCAGCTATGCAGATGTCACGATAATGAGCTGCACGCTCAGACTGGACGTATTGTGACTGCACATCTCTATTTGTGTGTGAGAGCATGTTTTTCTCCCACTAAAACCAAACACTGTCTTTGGGCTTGTTTCCCAGTGATTCTCTTAAATGAGGTTTGCAAATTCTATTAAATCGGCTAAAAGCAAATGACAAGGGGTTTGGGGGAGTGTGTGCGCTCTTAGCTTTGATGGTCCAACCAGTGACAGCATTTAAGGCTGAGTATGTGTGTTAGCAAAGGACAGGCCCTGTGGATGAGTGTGAGTATATTTGGAGGGGGATGGGACTGGCTATTAAATGGAGGATGACAGGGAGTAATTATTCTAATGCGCTACTTTGCAGTGTGGCTGGGTTAAGGTGTCAGCTGCGAGTCATTAGGCCTGACATGCGCTGGATAGCGACGAGACAGCTGTCTCCCTCCCAGGTGGGCTGACCCACACCGCTGCCACCGCGCTAACCGGCCACCATCAGGGTGCCTCTAGAACCGGTTAGCCCAGTCCTGGTAGCAGCTATGTTGTATCCTGGCTAATGAACATAACTTCTTCAATTGTACTGCCCTAACACTCGTTAACTTTCTGTCTCTTCAGAGGGGAAACATTAGTAGAAAGAATTCCAATTCCTAGCAGGTCAAAAAGACAAAGAAAAAAATAATTCATTCAAAAAATTAATTATTCATTTTTGTTGTTTTGCCAAACGGACATTGAATAAGTCATCCCATATCCCAGGGATGAAGACAGCAGAACAAAACAGTTTTATGTTACATTGAAAATCCCCAAAATGTAAGTCAAAGAAAACTAATGAGGGAATTCATCAAGAATAATAGCAGCGTTCATTTGCACATGCTGTCTTTTGTGTCTGTTTCAGTGAATTTTCAGTTAAAAAAAAGAAGCAATTTGCACAGTGCAATTCCCCAGTTTGTACACCAAGTGCTAGGTTAAGGAGTAAGGACTCCACCGCATGTCTGGATATAAATCTGACTCTTCTCTGTCATTTGATCATATGATAAATCATTGCCATCATGATTGCTAGAAAATGTACACAAACATCTAATTTTCTTCAATTTGCCACCTACATTTTGCAGTCAGTAATCAGGAAACAAGTGCCTCAGGCAAATAGCGCTGTGTTTTATAAATAAGGTGCAGCCTATAATAAGCCTAATTAATGTAGATTATTATTTTGACTTAATATAAATACTTCAAATGCAATGCTATTTAAAGTGCTGTTTAAAGACCCCCTGTGGTGAAAATCAAGTTTTTAATGTTGTTTATCTGTCTATGTGGTGTTTTTAATATGCTTTAAGACAAACCATGTGCAAATTCATCAGCCAACACCATTGCTGCATATTTTCTCTTTAAAACTGCAGTGTACCAAAGACAAACTCAAAAACGTTTGAAATCGCCCCTGTTCTCTATGTCACAAACATGTTGTAACCAATCCTGTCAATGTACGGGTTGGGCTTCTGCGGTTAACCTGGTATATTTTTCTGCTGATATGAAGAATCAGGTACTGATTGTTAGAAGGCAGCTGTCTGAACGGGAAAATGGTTTGTGTAACATTAGCAACACATTATTAGCTGTTTGATAACACAGTCAAGAAAAAAAAAGGCAAATCATATCAATTACCATTACGTGTCCGACATAGAGCGTGATACATAAAATGAATTTAGGCTACTATTCTGATACATCCACTTGCAGATGAACCTGTATAATTCACTCTTTCTCTTCTTCTGAAACAGTTTCTGGTTCAAACATATATGGCTGAATTAATCCAATATTTCCACTTGCCATTGTGTCACCTTTACTACAGTTAACCGAGTGGATCCGGTGGTCCGAGCAGGTGTAATTGAGTGGAGGCAGGAACTCATTTGCATATTCATGGAAAAAAGGAAACAAAATGCTTTTTCTCAGCTACTACTGTAAATGAGGTAATAAAAGCTGCCAGCATAATCATTTAAAACATTTAATCAAAATGCTGTTTAAAATGGTTTTAGATGTAGCATAGCATCTCACACCACAGGAAGTCAATTTTCCAGTCTGTGACAACCCACAAAACAGCAAGAAAAATTATATATACATAATATTTATATATATTTTATTTGCATATGTTCTGATTCTGGAGAATCGGTGCCCCCGAGCCAAGCCTTGGACAGGAAAGGCAGAATTAGTGCTAATATATGCAACCATAACAAAGAGCAGAACTTTCCATATCCTTATGTTACAGAGGATCATATCAACCCATACCCGATGGCCTTACTTATGAAAAGTCATGAGTCTGTGCATATGTACCTCAGAGCAAAGTTCACATAAAAGACCTACGAAGGCAAAACAGTGTTAACCTAACCAAAATGAGACTGCAACATCCCACGGACAGAGATGAAAACAGAAGCTGAAATGTTCACAGAAAATGTTAATGCTTCTGCTCTTCTCCATATTCTTTTATTTTGAACTTATCAATGTTTTGAAAGAAGGATCTTCTGCGTAGTATTTATTTATTTATTTTTTAACTGTTTTATTTTTAAACCATTTTGTGATAGAAAAATCTACAAAAACCATTCAAGAAAATTCCCGTTCTGATTTCAGCTTTCAGAGTCAGATGCAGGGCTTCTCAGCTGATCGGTCGTGACCCAAAAAAATGGGTCATAGGCCTCTCTGACAGGATTGTGGACATCAGGGAAAAACAATGCTAAATGCAAATATTCAAATGCATACAACCCTAACCATATTATTGCACAAAGATAGAATATCAAAATATAGGCTCATCAGGGAGAAATACATCTTCATTTTTGTTGTTGTTGTTGTTGATGTCAAAGGCTGTGAGTCCAATCAAACTATAGATCCCAACAAGATCAGATTACATGAAATACAAATGATTTATTTTTAAGGATATTTTTGTTTACTTTTATACATTAAACAATTCTGCTTCATTGTTGAGTCATCACTTGTTTTGTCCAATGTAAAATCTGAATACTGAAGCAAAACCATTTGAGAACCACTTCACATAAATTCACTAAAAAAATTCCAAGATCAAACCTGATACAATAAAAGTCAGACTTCCTGTTTATGAGTCAGGGCTGTTGCACAATGTATTAATAAACATCACGGGAAAATCCCTCAGTCCTTAAATGTCCTAAGACAAAAGTGTTAATATGACACAATGAAGTTATTACTCACATGAAGACCAAAGTGAACATCCATTATACCAAACAAACTGTGCCACATGATTCCACTGGGCCCAAAACCAGAAACACACAAGGCCTTTTGCTTCTAATTAGGACAACCAGTGGAGGCCAAACACACACACAAACACACGCAAACACACACATGTTGGGTTTCAGATGAACGTGAATATGGCAACGTTTTATTACGTTGGAGTATGTACATATCACCGCAGTTCTGAATTGCAATGTCCGGTGAGTGACGCTAAAGCTTAATGCTCCATCACGTTTAATAACGTACACCTACACTAAACCCTAAACCTACCAAATAGTGTTAACAAAAGCAAATGTGACGTAAAAACGCAATCGTAACCATGGCATTTTAGCTTGTTTTTGAACTCCTGTCTTTGAGCACTTTTACCATGACTCGTCTCCTTTACTGTGACACGGGATTCGTATTCGAGCTCTTCGCATCGCAAGTACAATTCTGTACAAGCTGAGCTACCAAGCAAGCTGAACATATGGAGCTGGGTAAGTGATGCAAACTCCAAAATATACTCGTTTACAAATCATGCACTATGGTAAAAAGTGTTTTGAGGTCATAACATAATTGTGCAAGTAGCCGTGTGAAAACAAGTCTTTATTAATCCATAATCTGGCCCTGTAATCATAATTGTGTGTGAAAACAATTAAAAGTGCTTGCTGTTTTACTGCCTCTAGTGTTCATTTCTGGTAGAAACTGCAGTGATATTTACGTATTTTGCATTTTGCAAAAATGTTGACACAGGTACGTTTTTCCGATGAGCTTGTGAATTCTTTCTTTGCAGCGATTCTATAGTATATTTTTAAATGTAATCAGATAAAATTGTATGCACGGGAACAAAACGAGCAGTATACTGAGATTTCTACTGTGTAAAGCATTCGTGTTAGACAGATAGATGGGTAAAATATCCAAAACTTCTTGGGGTAGGAAATTTATGCGGCTGCCACTTCGGAAGGGTTTGGGCCATCTGATGGGTTAAAACTATTAAGACCACAAGAGCAGTTCTGCATCTGTGCACACAAAAATTGGGATTCAGAACTACTTAAATGCATTTGTTTTGAGACCCACAGATACATATCCAGATTACTGTGATCAAAACAAAGGAAAGTAAACAATTCCATTTCCCATAGATCTGATCTCTTTATGTCGAAAACTCTCTGCTGCAACAATCCCAGAGTCCTTCGTTTCTACTTGATTTGATGATATATGATATGATGTATGGGACAGAATGACCTATAACTCATTAAGGTTGACATCATCATTAAACTTACTATGTTAGATTATAAACTGTTATGATGATCTATTATGATGATGAATGTCATATGGATTGTGATTCACATCTCTTTAATTTTGATAAAGCGTGAGATCTGCGAACAGAAGTTTTGGAGTGACACTAGAGAACATAAGCATGACTTTTTGATTTAGTTTTTTGAGGGCACTAGCTTTCCTCCTCTGGGAGAATGTTTGACTGACAGGATGGAACAAATACATAAATGAATAAACCAATTTTTTCAACAGCTGCACGATAATTGTCACATCTGTGTCCTTTCTTCCAATCAATTATGTACCACAAGTTGTAATTTATTTATGGCCAATTCAGGCTCTAGTGATGAAATGTTAAAGACACTCCAAATGCAAAGTGATATAGGGATGCCAAACTTGCCATCTTAAAAAATACATCTGCTCAAAATTACATGCTGCATTGCATCAGACCTGTAAGAAAGTGACTTTCTGCCCAAATTGAGGGACCATGAGTCTTATCTATAATACGATGTGATACAAGATCTAGGGGGAGATCCCGGGCTGCCGTTTCACAGCATCTAGCCAAACACTGAGTTTCAGTGGTGACAAAAATCAAGCCATACCGTTAAAGTCTTGCGTTTTAACACTATTAAAGTCGTGCTTTTATGAGCACAATTAATTACTGTCTAATAAAGATTGCATTTAATATTGCTTGGGCCATCGGTTTACAATAAAGAGGCCTCCCAAATTTGCATATTACAACTAATTAGCATAATCAAGCCACTGAAATCCCATGCATGGTATTCAGAGAGCTGAAAATGTGCAGCACTAGCTTAAATGATCCATTATGTATTATACGCCTTAAATATAAAATATACAGGATTGGTACTGCTGGTATACCTACAAAATCAAAATATTTAATTTAATTTCAATATTTAATTCAATTAATTTAATTTAAATTTCTGTAAAAATGTTAAAAGTGTCTTTTTTCATTTTAATAAGTGGATTTATTGAATTATACATTTGAATGCGACCATTCTCAATTACTCTTCTATTATCATACTGTATTTTAATATGACCGTTGTTGCAAAATGTGCATAATTAAATATCTTAAAAACAAACCACTAAAACAAATTGCCTTTCAAACAGTCATGAACTGTATTCATCACTTTAAATATTCAAATTGATCAGACGAGGGAAGGAGTGAATTACAATACATTACCGATTCCCTGTATGATTTCCATAGGTCTGTCACACTTAAGGAGAAAAATCAATGCGACAAAGCAGCCTAGGGAATGTCTGACACTAACAGTAATGCTGCTTAATTAAAGCCAAGATTCCAGCTCTCATTGCAACGGGGCTTTGATTTTAATAGACGATGAAGAAATGGCCCGCACATTGACGCGAGCACATTTGTAGCCAGTCTGGCCAAGGGAAAAAGAAAACACACACACACACACACACATACACACACAAGCGCGGCAGGACATCAACTCGGATTGAATCAGGGGGTTAAGGGGAAGTACACAGAAGCTTGCGCCTGTGTTAAACAGTCTGCTAAAGGGGGCAGGTACCAGCCCACCCAGCTAATCAGCAGAATGTGCTCCGATACAGGAGGAAAGGGATTTCTGAGCACATGCCTCTGTCACATACATCACTAATATAAAAAACCTCTGTAGGCTAAAACGCTTGACCTCAATATGGAAATAAATTACAATGCAAACAAAAAGGAGGGAAAAAATGATTGTTAATGGATTGCATTTTGTTATACTCAGATCAAGCCTTCAATCCAGAAAGAAAGTTTTAAGTCAAATTAAGCCATGCTGAAAGCTTATAAAAAGGATTGAAAGCATAAAGAGAAATCATAACAATGACAAAAAAAAAAAAAATTTTTCAATTTAAATCATTTTAAACAAAAAAAAGAAGAGTTTAATGTTTAATATTAAATACATTTAAATTTTCTAGTTTAAACCATGTGTTTTTTTTTATTTAATTCAAATATTTTAAAGTAAATGGAAATTTATTTGCACTGTTGAGGATTAAAAGATGACACTAATGGCAATTTAATAGTGCTTAATGTACTGGAGACAATGGCTAGAGCCCCATCAAATAAGGAAAACGCTATCTATCTACATTTGTGGACATGTTAGTTCCTCTCCAAACCCATCTAGTGTGTATACTACTCCAACCCAATAGCTCTGTCATCCTTTTTGGCACTCCCCCCCACCCTCACCCCCCACTTTCTAGTTCCCAGTGCCACCCTCCAAACCAGCTCATTGGGGTCCCCAACCTAATCCTGTTACCAGGAGGTCTGGCTGTTTGAGGAGGCTCATAGATTAACACGGCAGACATTGTCGAATTTACAACCAGCCACATGGACATCTGCCCTACTTTCTGCATTACACATAACCCCTACATACCCCCCCACCCCCCACCCCCCCCCCCCCCCCCCCCCCCCCCCACCCCCCCACACACACACACACACACAAAAAAGAGAGAGAGAGAGAGAGAGAGAGAGAGACCTGGTTCAAAGAGCAAGGGGCCATTTCATGAAATCGGCAAGCAAGTCATTGTTAAAGCTGTCATTTCTCCTCTGGGGCCGGTGCGCTTTAACTGAACTGTCAGCCTTCTACTTAATGCTTGTTAAGGGTAACAGGCCAGTCTGCTGATAGCACTAATGAGGACCAGAAAAAAAGACACAAGCATGTTTAAAGGATGCACACCGATTGTCATAACAAACACAATGGTGCCGTAATGGCTACAAAAATCAGCCACTCAGTGAAATTTTAAAGATGTGAAGATTTACAGCAGATGGTGAAAGACTCATACTTCTATAAATATGTTAATGTTTTGTTACGCGGTCAGCTCTCCGCTTCCATAAACAAGTGCTTTCCTCTGCTTTATTATTTGTGACGCTCTGATTTAATTCCAATTATACCATTAATTAGAAATCTTGTGCCCTCTGATCTAGGGTATGTTTCAACTTAATAACATTTGCCAGGTTTTATTTGTCCACGGAAACCGGCGCTTGCTTGTATCTGTTCACAGAACAGAAAGTGTTTTTTTTTTTTTCCTAGAGCCAAAAAAAAAAAAATCTGTATTTGCGCTGTATTTGTCACATAACATCATGTGATAACACAATCAGAGAGAGATTAAATCGTTAAATACTATTAAGCACTCTTACCTCCTGTCATTTTTCTTGAGATGTTAGTGCACAATTTGTGTTTTTGTTCAATCAGTACATTGATTATACGAAATCTGCATATCAATGGGATACATCACAAAAGGATGGTTTTTTTTTGGTGAGAAATTAAGTCATTTAAATGCAACCAAAAAAAAATTTCGCCTTAAAGCTGAAATGTGCATCATTTCTGCACACAGCATCACTAACTGGAATTGCAGAAGCAACAATTGTTAAATCATATTAAACAGATTCTCCTGGCCCACTGGTTGAGTCAATGTTGTTGTGTTGAGCTGGTCGGGATGCTCAAAAAAACATAGTAATTGCTGAAAAAAAATTAAATAAAAATGAGTGCAATTACTACAAAAATAAAAAATAAAAATCAGTATTTTCAGTATCTTAGTCTTGTTTTTCTTAGACACTTTTTCTGAGATGTAAAATCTGTTTCTGAGATGTAAAAATGTTTCATTTTGAATTAAGTTTTTCTCCCCTCATTCTTACCTTTCTTGTTTTCAACATAAACCTTGCTAAATGTTGTTAAATTTATGCTTAAAACACAAAAACAACAATTTGTTGTTAATTCAAGATATATTCTCAGAAAGCAAGTCTTAATATCATACACAGACTAGCTTATTAAAAAATAATCTTTTAAAAGATAGCAAATTAAATCTGACTAACAAAATGCTTTTTTTGCAATGATATTGTGATAACCAAAGAGCAACAGTATTTACTCATTTTAGGGAAACCAGCCTACAAATGGCTTAGTCTCTACAATAAGAGAAAGTATTTCAACACTGCACGAAATCTCATAAAGGAGCTTGAAAGGCAACACAGATATTGCATATCTAAATGATGCTGCTTCTACCTAGTGCCAAGCAAACCACATTTTCTGACGGTTGTTGTATTGCTGATCTGTTCAGCGCAGCTCACTTCTGCTCATTAGGCAGTTGTCCCTCACTACAGCAGCCAGACCCACTTCATACTGGCCTTGCTAGTTCATTAGGACACTGTTCACTCTCTTGGCTCCCGGGGTAAAACACAAACAGTTCGCGGTCTGCCGCTCTGCGCCCTAATCCAGTCATGAGACTGGGCTCTTAAACACTATTGCGGCTAAGCCTGGCCATGTGTGCCTCCGACCTGAGGGACCCGGCCCGCCAGCCTAGAGCCTTAATTTTCCCCCGCTCTCTCTCTCTCCTTCGTCCTCTACCCCGTCGCTATTTCTCCATGCCAGCGTTGCCTCCCTCTCTTCCTCTCTCCTGCCTCTATAATGGCATTCTTCAAGAGCTGGCCCCGCCGTGCCGCCCGCTTGCAGTCTCTTAATTAAAATGCTCCCACCGCTCTGTTTATGTGACCGATGACTGTTAAATTAAGATGCTGTCACACTGGGCCGCAACAGTACACTTTTATTTATTTATTTTTGCTGAGGAAAGTTCTGCCACGAGCACCAGGCCTCGAGACTGTGAGCTGACATGTTTTCTTTGTCTGAGGTCGGAATTTACACCATTTAAAAATACACTCCACCTCATTACAGCACTGCCCTAAGGAGGCAAGCAGTCGGCATGGGCTAATAAGGTATGTGTTATACAGAGAATGATTTTAATAGGGTTTAATGTATGCAGAGGCTACGCTAAAGTGACATTATATGTCTTGAACAATGCTTTCTGGGGGTGTGGGGGCTGCAATCTGCAAATCTTGTGTGTGCACCATGCCTGTATTACACATTGAGCTTTCCTTGGCTCCAAAACATCTGACAGTATCGGCTCAGCCTGAGTAAGAGAGTGTGGGAGGATTAGAATCGATTTCCTCAAACAAACAAAAAAAAAAAGTCAAAATATCCTGCTGAACGACGTCTTAAAAATTAATATTGTAAAACCACCCTATCTCATCAGTTATCATCATTACTCCCATCATTACTGGGGGGGGGGGGGGGGTCAGAACAAAAACAATAGAATTAAAAAACAATATAATTAAAAATCACGCTAAGTATTATAAATACATGATATATACCTAAAATAATTGTGTAAGTAGTAAAGCAATACAAACGCAAATGGGCGTTTTAAGTTTAGAAACATTCTGAGTCACCCCTCCCTTGCCTCACAGTGGTTTGGTCCAACGTCCACTTGTGTGTGAACAAGTCCGGCGGCGCCGGCGGGACAGAACAGACAGTAGTTGAGAGGAATTCTAGTAAGTACGCTGTCAAGGCTATTTTATTCAAAAACATCGGATGAAGTGATTATTTTCTCTTTAATACAGACGATACTGAGTAATTAATCATAACAACAACAAAAAAATGATGATAACTGATATATTTTTTCCGTGAGTCTGCTATGTTAGCGATTATAATGTTACCTAGCTTGTTTGGTAGCTTGTTTACGATAGCTTGTTGAAGACTAAGTCACCCACACCAACAACAACTAACATTGTAATAAGAATATGTGAACTGTAATAAGGCTAATAGATTTACTGTTGTGTGTTGGGTTTTGCTCAATGTGTATTCATTGCATTTTGGTGACTTGGTTGTAAACAACTTTAAAAAAAGTAAATGGTTTTGAAGAACAATATTTTGGTCAATTTAGTTTTTTCATTGAACCAAAGAGAAACATTGAGCATAATGGCACAGTCTCCATGCTACACTAATAATAGTAGTAAGGTTTTCTTCTGTGTAACGTCACGTATATCCAAGTAAAATTTTATCAAAATTTTGGCTGTATTATTTGTGTCCCCTTAAAAAATTGCTCTTGAGAAATTTTATGTTTATTGTCCCCCCCAACTGTCAGATGAAATGTACGCCCCTGCATACCACCCCAGAAGCCTCTAGTGAGGAAACAAATGCTATAAAAAAGAAATTCTGTCATGGTTTACTCACCTTCATGGTGAGTATCTGTATGACTTTCTTTCTTTTGTGAAACACAAAAGATTATATTTTATTTTATTTTATTTTTTTGCAATATAATGAAAGTCAATGAAGTATAAATCAACCCTGTACCCCACTGATTTTCATTGTACAGAGACATTTTTTAAGCTACCTACTTTTGTGTTTGGAACGGCATAAGCAAATGATGACAGAACTGTCACTTTTGGGTGAACTATCGCCAAAATTGAAACAACCCCATACGAATGCTTCAAATGGTGCCCTACTAATAGTGTGCACATTGTCAGCATGGACATGTGAAGTCTATTTACTTAAAGGCGAATTTTGTAGGATGATACACTTGACTAAAGTTCACTTCATATTCACCCATTTAATATACACTACAGTTCAAAAGTTTGGGGTCAATAAGGGTTTTTTTTTATTATTATTATTTTAAAGAAAATTAAAATTAAATTTACCAAAGTGTATAATGATAAATATAACATTTTTTTTTTTTTTCAAATAAATGCTGTTCTTTTGAACTTTCTATTAATCAAAGAATCCTGAAAAAATGTATTAATGTTGTAAAATTCAATGTTATCAATGTAAAATTCTACATTGATAATAAGAAATGTTTCTTGAGCACCAAATCAGCATATTAGAATGATTTCTGAAGAATCATGTGAAACTAAAGACTAAATAAATGACAGCTGAAAATTAGTTTTGCCATCACATTAATACATTACATTTTAAAATATATTCAAATAGAATTTTTTTGTATTTTTGATCAAACAAATGCAGCCTTGGTGGGCACAAGAGACTGCTTTCAAATACATTAAAAATTTTACTAACCCCAAATGTTTGAATTGTAGAGTAAATGATTACAACATTGTAATTTTTGGATGAACTATCCCTTTAAGACCCACAGCAGCAGGAGAAACAAAAGCCTTTTCTGCGGGTCCCATCTTGATTTTGCCTTTGTGTGGCAGCTCTCTGGGGTTAATGTATGTTAATGTATCATTTATAAAGGTGCTTATTAGTGTGTTTTGCAGACTGCTGCTTTGTAAAACAATCCCGAGCCCTGGCGAGACCGTTAGTTAGAGGTGGGAGCGAGAAAGAGAGAGAAACACAGAGGCGGGCGGGCGGGCGGGCGGCGTGCGTTCAAAAGAGCCCCCGCCAGTAATAGGCCAGCCCTTGACGCGCTGCCACCTTCTCTACCTGCTGTCCCCTGCCGCTCTTTC
This sequence comes from Ctenopharyngodon idella, assembly GCF_019924925.1. Lineage (NCBI taxonomy): Eukaryota > Metazoa > Chordata > Actinopteri > Cypriniformes > Xenocyprididae > Ctenopharyngodon > Ctenopharyngodon idella. The sequence goes on along the minus strand of NC_067224.1, from coordinate 21,385,022 downwards.
CGGAAACTTGACGGCAGATGTTGCAGCGCTAAGCTGGCTCTGAAGTGCCTCTCTGGCTCCCCGGTCTCCCTAACAACACAGTCAAACCACATTAGATCTCTTTATTTGTGCCCCAGGCAAGTTCGGCAGTGCAGCTGTGTCCACCCTCCGCTCTACCTTTGGTGTTGGAGCCCCTCAGGCGGTAAATGGGAGAGCAGAAAGTGTTCAGGCTGTCTTGAAAAAACTACATCTGCTGACAATCCAGCAGTCTGTCTGTGGGCGGAGTGGGGGGAGGGACCAGGAGGGGTCTCCAAGCTGAACAGATGTCTGGGACAACCTGCTTCCTTACACCTGTATGAGTCCTCGTAACCCCACGGATCCAAAGCTGAAAAATTCATGACCCCGGAGGGTTCCTGTCGGGCATCAAAGCCCCCCTCTCTCTAGCCGAGCGTACGCGGCCCACCTTGGCTCTGGCGAGGGACTCCTCGGGCTTTGATAGCTCATGCCTGCACCCAGTGCACTTGATCAAGGGCTTGAAAGTCTGCACGATCGAGCTGTGGCCTGACTGAAGTGTGCCAGGGTCCCGCTTGGAGGCTCCAGACCCTCATCTCAGATGTATTGAGAGTTACAAAGGTTTTAACAGCTCTTTTGAAGAAAGTAAAACAGAACAAGTGGCTCAAGCGTGACTGGGATATTTCAGCTAATGAGAGCATTATCACCGTGGATGCGGTGAGGACTTCTTCAAGATGAAACAAACCCAAACAAATGCTTCAAACTGTGCCCTACTTTGGAAAAAAATGTTAAACTGTAGTGCGCACGTAGTCAGCACAGACTTGTGAACCCTGTTCACTTCCGTGCAAATTTTGTCTCAAAAGAGGATGATCCACAAGTTCACTTCATATTTAATATACAGCACCGTTCAAAATATTGGGGTTAATTCATACTTTTATTCAGCAAGGACGCATTAAATTGATTAAAACGCGACAATAAAGACATTTATAATGTTGTATAAGTTAATATGCTGTATAAGATGTCTATTTCAAATGAACGCAAGTCTTTTGAACTTTGTATTCATCAAAATATATTAAGCAGTATTACTGTTTTCAACAATAAAAATTCAGCTGAAAAAAGCTGAAAATTCAGCTTTGCCATCACAGGAATAATTTTATATATATAAATAAATGCAGCCTTGGTGAGCTGAAGAGACTTCTTTAAAAAAACATTAAAAAAAAACATCTTACACACCCCATAATTTTCAATGGTGGTGTAATCTATACAACAATGTTAACAAAACGGCACATTCTGTTCTTAAATTTATTGCCTCTGAATGTTGTTTTTGCACATTTATAGGACATTTTGTGCACATATATTATTGCTTTACAAAAGTTACAAAAGAGGAAGTCTCTGCAGTACAAGCTCATGACAGTCACATCCTGTTATCAGTCTTTGCAGCTGAGGTTTGTGAAACATGCATATATTTAATACGCACACAAACAAACACACACTCACTCACAAAATAAAGGAAACAGCCCCTGAACTATTACACCACACACTGACACCCTATGCTTTATGTACAAGGACTCGGTATTAAGGGTGATGAATCATATTTGCAATTGGTATTGGGGTAAACCGAACCATCTGTGGCTTACCTTTTCTGCGGAAGTTGGGCGCATAAGCGAAACTCGATCATATTGCCGCCGCAGAAGAGCCCACAGTGCCTCAAGGCGACCCTATGATGAAACAAGTAATATCAAGATTTGGTCTTAGCTTGGTTTCTTTTTCACTCATCTCAAGTAAAGGCACCTGACATTATAAAGTGGCACGTTCAGATGGACTTAGACTGAAACTCAATATAAGAAAAGGGAGGCGAAGGAGAAATGGTTATGGCCTCAATTGCAAAAGGAAGTGACTCACCCTGATTGGAGTGTACCACTTGGATTCAGCTTGATGGTAAGTAGGTGGGGGTGCAGTTGGCTTTTTGATCATGGGTTCTTCGGTCTCCTCTTGAATTGATATCACTGCATTCTTGGCTTTCTCTAGTCGTGCGCCCTCCTCTGTGGACCCTTTCTCTCCCCAACGGACCTACACAGATATTAAAACAAGAAAAGGTCATATTATATTATATAAATTAAAAGTATATATATATATATATATATATATATATACAGGTGCTGGTCATATAATTAGAATATCATCAAAAAGTTGATTTATTTCACTAATTCCATTCAAAAAGTGAAACTTGTATATTATATTCATTCATTACACACAGACTGATATATTTCAAATGTTTATTTCTTTTAATTTTGATGATTATAACTGACAACTAAGGAAAATCCCAAATTCAGTATCTCAGAAAATTTGAATATTGTGAAAAGGTTCAATATTGAAGACACCTGGTGCCACACTCTAATCAGCTAATTAACTCAAAACACCTGCAAAGGCCTTTAAATGGTCTCTCAGTCTAGTTCTGTAGGCTACACAATCATGAGGAAGACTGCTGACTTGACAGTTGTCCAAAAGACGACCATTGACACCTTGCACAAGGAGGGCAAGACACAAAAGTTCATTACAAAAGAGGCTGGCTGTTCACAGAGCTCTGTGTCCAAGCACATTAATAGAGAGGCGAAGGGAAGGAAAAGATGTGGTAGAAAAAAGTGTACAAGCAATAGGGATAACCGCACCCTGGAGAGGATTGTGAAACAAAACCCATTCAAAAATGTGGGGGAGATTCACAAAGAGTGGACTGCAGCTGGAGTCAGTGCTTCAAGAACCACTACGCACAGACGTATGCAAGACATGGGTTTCAGCTGTCGCATTCCTTGTGTCAAGCCACTCTTGAACAACAGACAGCGTCAGAAGCGTCTTGCCTGGGCTAAAGACAAAAAGGACTGGACTGCTGCTGAGTGGTCCAAAGTTATGTTCCCTGATGAAAGTAAATTTTGCATTTCCTTTGGAAATCAGGGTCCCAGAGTCTGGAGGAAGAGAGGAGAGGCACACAATCCACGTTGCTTGAGGTCCAGTGTAAAGTTTCCACAGTCAGTGATGGTTTGGGGTGCCATGTCATCTGCTGGTGTTGGTCCACTGTGTTTTCTGAGGTCCAAGGTCAACGCAGCCGTATACTAGGAAGTTTTAGAGCACTTCATGCTTCCTGCTGCTGACCAACTTTATGGAGATGCAGATTTCATTTTCCAACAGGACTTGGCACCTGCACACAGTGCCAAAGCTACCAGTACCTGGTTTAAGGACCATGATATCCCTGTTCTTAATTGGCCAGCAAACTCGTCTGACCTTAACCCCATTGAAAATCTATGGGGTATTGTGAAGAGGAAGATGCAATATGCCGGACCCAACAATGCAGAAGAGCTGAAGGCCACTATCAGAGCAACCTGGGCTCTTGTAACACCTGAGCAGTGCCACAGACTGATCGACTCCATGCCACGCCACATTGCTGCAGTAATTCAGGCAAAAGGAGCCCCAACTAAGTATTGAGTGCTGTACATGCTCATACTTTTCATGTTCATACTTTTCAGTTGGCCAAGATTTCTAAAAATCCTTTCTTTGTATTGGTCTTAAGTAATATACTAATTTTCTGAGATACTGAATTTGGGATTTTCCTTAGTTGTCAGTTATAATCATCAAAATTAAAAGAAATAAACATTTGAAATATATCAGTCTGTGTGTAATGAATGAATATAATATACAAGTTTCACTTTTTGAATGGAATTAGTGAAATAAATCAACTTTTTGATGATATTCTAATTATATGACCAGCACCTGTGTATATATATATATATATATATATATATATATATATGTCTGTCCCTCACTGAAAAAGGCTTAATTAAATCTGCACTCCCCATCTGTAGGTTGAGTCACATCAATATAGAACAGCTTTTCTACAGCGTCCCTGGACATTCCAATCTGCAACAACTCTCAATTAATAAAACATTCTTTGCATCCCATGTTTCCCTCTTCACATGAGAGCATGTGTTTAAAGTAAAGAGGAAGTAGGCATATTTAGGTAAACCTCCTCCCCAGGTCCAGAGATAGCTTCAGAAATGGAGATAGGCTGTCTAGATGAATGAAAGCTTTCGAAACATTAAAGATACTTGTGCCTCGGTAAGCCCTGAGCCCTATCATTCCCTTGCCTACTCATGGGAAAAGTTAGTAGAAAAGGTTTCCAAAGATTTCAGAAGGAAATTCAGTGATGTCTTCTTTACATGGGAGACTGGAGGAGGGGTGGCAGAGCATGAAACAAATATCCCTTTTTTAAAACCAGCTTTGAGATGGATACAGTGCTAAGTAGCACATTTCAGCTGAACAAAAGCCGAATGACAGAATGGAAGTCAGCAAGAGGAATTCATCTCATCACAACTCTTTCTCAATCCTTTAGCGTCAACATGACTTAAGACAGTGAGACATCATGGAGGCCGAACTGGCAGGGACCTGTCACGTCAAAACCATCAGTCAGGGGCTATGCTACATTTAAGGAGATTTCTATCAGAAACTTTGAGGTGTGCTGAGCTTGACATCACAGACACAATGGCTTTCATACAGAAAAGAAGAGCAAATGCTCCTATGTGGATCAAAAGAAAACAATATGCTTTCTTTTAAACATTTCAGAATAAATTTTGCCTGTTAGTTCAATATTTGTTTCTACACCTATGAATCCAAGTAATGCAAAGACTGAAACAGAGCACGTGACTAGGGATGCGCCGATTTTAATAGTAATGTTATATCCAATAACCCATGAATAACTGACAGAAATCTTTAATGTCTGCCGATAACTGATACGGTATCAATATATTGTGCACTTTAAAATCACTCTGCTCCATGTTGACTCCAGATTTTCCATTTTCTACTCTCTCCACAGTCACTGGTAAGAGAAAGCCAAAAGAAAACAAGAATGGTCCAAGTTTCCTAAAACCCACTTGCTCCAGTTCAAACTGGACCCCGACTAACTGTTGTATAAAATAGAATTATATAATGTAAGTACTAGTAAAAAAAAAAGTTAATGTATCAATATGTGACTTAATAAACAACGAAGTGTTAATACTGTCAGGCAGGTCATGAATACTCCTGAGATAGAGAGTGGTGGTGGTAGACAACTGGAAAATGCTCAAAGACAGCCGTGATGACATCAAAACCTTTTTTGCCATCAGGGGGCTGCACATCATTATAGGCGTCATTAAAATGGAAAGTTCACCTCCATGCGTTTGATTCCACCAGCTCCTCTTCCCCCATAGTAAGATGCATCCACGGTTGGCCACTTCTTCTTGGGTAGTGGGTCTGGCTCTGGTACCTGAAGAAATAAATATGGACAGAAAATAAATAAAATCGACTTCAAGCCTAAATGAAATATGTGCACTGCAAATACAAGAGCAGAATTGTGATTTTTATGTACACTACTGTTAAAAAGTTTGGGGTCTGTAAGATTTTTAATGTTATTAAAAGAAGTTATACTGAATCTTCAGCAGTCATTACTCCAGTCTTCAGTGTCACATGATTTTAAATCATTGCTGCTTTAGAAACATTTCTTATTATTATCAATGTTAAAAACGGTTGTGCTGTTTAATATCTTTGTGGAAACCATGATACATTTTTTTTCAGGATTCCTTGATGAATTAAAAAAAAAAGTACTGACCCAAAACTTTTGAACTTTCATGTATATTTTACAAATTTAAAACACAAATTTTATATATATATATATATATTCAAAAACACTGATTAAAAATTATATTTATATTTTACACAAAAAAAGAATCTTACAGGAGGTGGAGGTGGAGGAGATCTTTGAGGGGGTGGGTCTTTAATAACCTGAAATGAGAGACGAAAAAAATGTAAATTAAATTACTCAAAGTTAGTTATCTCTGTCTAAGAATGTGATTCACAATTGAACAACTGGAGCCTGGCACCAACACAACTGATTACAGGGGTCTGCATGTAAACTAACGCTGTAGGCCCCTGGTGCAAAATAAAGAAAGCCCAAAAATCAACTTGTTGACAGGGGAGTCTTTGGGGTGAGCATGGTGGTCCGTTTATCTCTTAATTAATTGGATGAGGTTCAACGCTCCCCTGCAATGCCCCAATCATAAAGTCCTGAGGAATTAATTAGCTGCAATGAAATGCAGAAGGGAGACTTGGGCTTCACTCCAGGTCGATCCCCAGTGCAAAGGAGAGGAGCGTTAACAGGATGAGATGTCTTCCTGTAGCACTTTCTGTGACAGCTTATCTGTCATGAGAAACACTACGCTGGATTCAGCAGGTGACTTCCCTCACAGACAAGATGTCTTCCTCACTGGAAATGTTAGTGGCATCCTCTGACTCTGGTGTTGTCAGATTAGTGATTGCTCAGCAAGCTACTTATCAACTGACCTGACACATCTAACCACTCTTGGATGTGATGGGTAAATGTGTTAATAGACAAAAGTGAGTTTGGGTCATGTCAAAAGGGCAAAATACTTCAATGTAATGGCTACATATGTAATTTGAAAAGCTTGAGCCTTGAACCTCTGTAAAACACAGAATAGGCTCCAACAATCTAGATAAAACGCCTTGGAAGTGACCATGTTTCACCTGTCAACCATGTAACTCTTCCATTGCAGATGCTTTCCAAAATGGAAGCAAGCCTTGTCTCATTAAACATGAAAGATGCATACAGTGCCATTGCAGGTTAAGCATTTACTAAATTAGTTTTCAGGAAAAAATACATTTTAATCATCACATATCATGAGCAGAACAGCTGTTTCATTCACATTAAAGCGCACTGATACCATTTCGCCATTGTTACCATTATAATGATGGACAATGATCAATTAGAGTTAATTAATTGCTCTTTGACTCATAACTGACTGTTGGAAAATCTAGTCCTATCTGTCCGTGGTGCCCCAGTGTGTGATGATTAACATAACTTTGGACAGAACCTTGTGCTAAAGGATTAGCTTTTTTTACAGAGTAATTAAAGAGCAGATTTATATTTGCCAGACATATTGTGGGATAAATAAGGCATTACACAAATGACATGCTGGGCTGTTAGGTTCTCAAACTACCTGACGGACAGATGTGAAGCCGGGACAACCCTTTAAATGTGGTTCAGGCAATGAAGAGCTGATAATTAAATCCAAAATGTCAGTGTACTTAGCCATCTGACACTCGCACGAGGGGCTAAGAACTAGTGGCACAGCTGTGGATTCGACCAATCACAGTCCAGCGGTGCAACGTCCCCATATGGCTTTCGGGATAATTGTCCAATTGGAGTTTATAATCTGTCCATTTCACCCCTCTGAACACACTGTTGTGTCAAGCTGTTTTCCAGGCTTAACATGATCATGGACAAGTAGCAGGTAGCATATTTGCAAATTAAAATGGTGCATTTCCATTAACATAAAATTAACCTGTTTGCAGTAACACAACAAATTAACGACGTAAGAATGTTATCAAAAAATAATTAAACAGATGCCTTTATTCAAAGGTAATGATATATATTTACGACACTCAAATTATATTTAAAATATATAACATTTAAGTGTCGTGTGATATATACTTTTTTAGATTGTCCACTGTAGTCAATTCAGTCTTGGACTGACTAGTTTGAAGGCGCAAAAACACATACTTTCATACTTGACCCTCCACTTTCTTATAACCAAAATGAATTCCAAATATCCGCATTTAATTTGACTCATATTTGGTATATTTGCAGAGGACATGTTGGTGTGGCTGTGGATACTAATGTGTGTGTTTCGGGGGGGATGAGGTGCTTCTGTATTTCTCTGATTGCTGAAAACTGGCAAGGCTGAGTTTAAATATTAACAAAGCACACATGGCCCTTCTCTTGTGCCGGGGTCCCTGATGGAGAGGAACAGCAGCTCCTCCACCAAGACAAACAGGGCCGAGTCCAGACATGCTGCGGGGGGTTTACATTTTAATGCCTTTGTTGGTTTTCCAAAATATGCTTCCATCTCATCCTGGAATGGCTCCCACCAGGTTCTCAAAGAGAGGTGGCGCATATCATTTGGTTGTGCAGTAACGCTGATTGCCATAGCGATAGTCGCCAGATTCACAAATTCTAGATATTTTGTAAGTGCACCATCTGTATATACAAGCGCTTTAGAGCCTGAGAAGTGTTGCTGCTTTTTTATTTAAATTATTATTATTATTAAGTTTAGGAGAGTGAACTTTTCACTTTGTTTGATTTTTAGTCTGCAGCCAAACTTGTCACCAAAAAAATAAATAAAAAAATAATTCACAGCACCAACAGGAAAAGAGATTTTTTTTTTTTTGCACATATGAAATACATCTCTGTTTGTGGCAGCTGTTCTGGTTGCATGTATCAGCTGAATAATCAGGATGTGGTAAAGTCTGTTTCCGTAAATTGTGCTTCCTTAGAAGGTGTTTTTAAAAATACAGCTTAGACAAGGATATTACAGAAATAGAGCTCCTTCTGTTGATTCCTTATTTTAATGTAACTGGATGATGTAAACCACAAGAGAATTTAGAGAGAAAATGTAATATAGGAAAATAAAAATATGGAAGACAAACATGTTAATCTCAGTCCCAGTTCAATCTCAGTCCAGATTCAGGGAAAAAATCTTGAGATTTGACACTGAGAGCAGGAAGACATGTGACACTTACGACAGTGCAGCAGAGAGGCCAGAACCACCACATCAGAGCCAAAGCCAACAGGAGAAAGAGCACCAAGAACACAATGGCCACCACTGTGCCGTCCGACTAATGAGAGGGAATATTTACAATTAGCTTAAAAATAGCATAATAACAAAATGTTATGAAAACAGAAAGAAAGAAAATACTGAATAATATAAATCCTATTCCAAATCCAGTTATTTTTATATCATTTTTTAGTACTACATTCTTTTATAGGATGAAGAGACATTTATGGCTGTTTTCTTTCTGATCTCACGTTTGACTTACACATGAGGAGGCAGTTATGGTGAAAGCACTGGTGATGTATGATGTGCCACTGTTCAGACTGATCAGGACCTCCATTTGTCTGTAGGAAGAGAACACAAACACAATGGGACGGTGTGTTTAGAGTCATTACACAGGGGCTTTGAATAAATGGTGAAAAAAACAACAACATTAAATTCAGCTTTATTTGAAGAGATCTTTCTGTGAATATGGCAAAGTGATGATAGTTACAGCAGCAATGGGGAAGCAAACATAGGGAAGAGTCTAGTTAGGGATGATTTACAGTATGATTTCTGATAAAAACAAGTGTCAAAATAGGCAGTATTGAATCATTTTTATGCAAAAAAGGGAAGAAAAATTACATCCATTCTAGAAACTACACAAAAAATTGTTCTTTTTTTTTTCCAAAAAGAGAAATGAAATTAAATGTACTTAAAGCAAAATTAGAACTAACTAGAAGAACTAATTAGAACTAATTAGAAGCTAAATTAGAAGCTAAACTGAATTGAAAATTAAAAAAACAAAAACAAACTCATCCCAGTGATGCTCACTGGTGTCATGAGAATTATTTGAAGTTTAATTCCTACAGAATTTGTTGGAAATTCTCTCTTATTTACTGTGGAGGGAGTTGAAGGTGGCTCGCAATTAAGGCACTAATGATGAACGGCATTGTAATTTCCATATGTCTATTATGCAGGAGACAATTACCATGGGGCTAATGAGAATCCTCAAGCAGGAAATCGACTGACTGAACGCCTGAGATCCCTCCCAAAATGAGAGAATATGTAAAAGACAGGCCACTGTCTGAGAAGCCAATAATAATGCAGTAGAGACATAGGAGAGAAAAAGTTGCCTACAGAAAACAACGATGATTCCACTAACGTTTGGGTCTTGCGTAAAGCATTCCTAATGAGACCGGCAAGGTTCCTTCTCAAACAACACCAACTGAAGAACTAACTTTCTAAAGGGTTTTTCTCATTGCAGCATAAACCACATCTCTTACAGTATTGCACTGTAGCTTTTTGGGGTCTCTTGAGGACTTTTAGATGATATTAGCCTAAACTGTCATTGCCTTTAGGAAAATCTAGTCCTGAGGCTGCAGGAAGCTTGTAAAGGGTTTTCTGCATGTTAACTAGGTCCGTGTGCTGAATGGATGAGAGGAGAGGCTAATTCAGCTGACATACTCAATACATGCAAATGGGAGGCAGGTTGTTAATCAAGCTGGATATATGTATGTTTGGTGAAGGGATGAGAAGTGATCCAACAAATGATTTTATTTCCTTGCACTTGACTGGATGGTCTAAAATTCCTTAGATCAGTTTTTAGTGGACACAAAGCATTTCTGGAGGAAAATGTGATGCTTCGTGAGACCTGATAACATTCAATTGGTATTCTTGGACATTGCAATCAGCAACAAACATCACAAACAATGAAGGCTGATTTATTTATCTTCAGAGGTACTCTGAAACCACAATGCGTGGCAGAACATCCCATATCAAAGGATGAACTTTGTGGTAAACTCTAAAAGGCATTCCCAAAAGCCTCCCGATTACATTTATACTGAAAACAGGTGAATCCCGTGCTAAACATACAAAGCTGTTCCTGAAACTGATTGCCTTATTGAATGGTTTTCTTTTGACTAGAAATGCAGAGTAGAAGAAATGTGACAGAAGTTCAGCAGAATAACTCAAGCACATGGACATAAGTGCTCTTGCCATCACAGAAGGCCCCTCATAGCACCACAAGAGACTGAGAGTGGTGTGTGAGTTTGATTCCTTGTCACAAAGCACATGCTGATGGAGACTGAAAGTGACGTAGCTAGCTGAATGGGATGACACGGGTGTCACTAAGGGCTTTCTAACTTCCCTTTCAAATAAAAGCGAACACCCGGCATTATTGAAGGCCTAACATATGCATCAGCCCCGACAGACTGTAGCACAACGGCATGTATGTCTGACTTAACTTTTAGAAGTTAAATTTGTAAATCTGATTCACATAGTTTTCTTAATTGCATCAGGCTGTGTGCAATGTGGCTGTACTACAATTTCTACTGTTATTTTTCATTCCATTTTCTAATTGTTTTTTCTGCCAGATTAAAACTGCTCTGATTACAAAATACACATTATAAAATCTGATATCAGTTACATTAATTAAAAACATATTGCCACCTTAAATAGCTTCAATTTTGTAAGCCATTTGTTAGTAGCTTATAGCAAGCAATATCAATCAAAAGTTTGGGGTCAGTAAGACTGTCTAAAAGAAATTAATATTTTTATTCAGCAAGGATGCAGTAAATTGATCAAAAAGTGACAGTAAAGACATTTATAATGTTACAAATAATTTCTATTTCAAACAAAAGTTGCTGTTTTGAACTTTATATTCATCAAAAAAATCCTGCAGTATCACAGTTTCCACAAAAAAATATTAAGCAGCACAAATGTTTTGAGCATTGATAATAAAAATAAATGTTATCTGAGCACTAAATCAACATTTCTGAATTTCTTAATGATCATTTACACTGAAGACTGGAGTAATGATGCTGAAAATTCAGCTTTGCCATCACCAGAATAAGTTAAATTTTAAATTATATACTAATAGAACATTTTAAACAGTGATTTTTCACAATATTACCGTTTTACAGTATTTTTGATCAAATAAATGCAGCCTTGGTGAGCATAAGAGACTTCTTTGAAAAACATTACAAAATCTTACTGACCCCAAACTTTGAATGGTAGTATAATTACTTTTCCACAAAAATAAACTGACTGTAGATTAGCTAATTCAAATTATGATTGGCTTGAAGCTTGGCAAGTAGCTTCCCAGCACTGTTAAAAACATCCAATGTGACATATCCAAATATGAAAAACATCACACTTTGATTCAAAAATAAATAAACTATTCAGTACATCATCGCCTTTCATTTTGGAAAGAGTAACCACCTTTTAATCATCTAGCAGAGTGAGAGGAGGAGTTCTTGTGGAGGCAGCGCTGCCATGTTAACTGGGTATATTTCCCACCCCCTACGCAGATGGAACTAAAATGGCGGCCTGACAGATCAGATTGATTATTGATGAGGCACGTTCCACCACTCGCACTGCAGGCAGGTGTCAGGTCTGTCCCTCAGTTATTTTTCTCACTCCGCTGTTGTTGTGAAAACGCAGGTGAGGACATGCTGCTGCCAGACAAAAGTTCCTCACCCCCTCCAGCCAAACGCTCAAAGGGACGGGGCCGGCCAGCGCTAATGGGCAGGCTGACAGATGCCCTAGATCCTGGTCTGACGAACCAACAGCTGTCGTTGCAGATGAGACCCTGATATCTGGCGATACGTCACTGAACCACAGAGACCCTTTGAATTACAAAAAGCCTCCAAAACTATTTGATATTTCCTAGTGGTCTGTTCCAGCAAGGATTGTTCAGGACAACTCATATACAGTATGTCTGCAAATATGAAATGACATGAACTACTGGTTTTCTAGGTGTAATACCTAGAAATGCTAGAAATTGGCAGTTTTCTGAATGCAAACTGGACAGATAGGTAGCAACGGACAGAGAGTGGAAGAAAAAGACAGTGAGAGAAATTTCTAGTGCTCAGACATGATGCAGGTGTTATGTGGTTGCCTATTGTCAATGCATAGTGAATTATTTAAATGGGAGCGTGGAAAAGGGAATCGGTGCATCTGTCGCACATCCTTTTAAAGCCCTCCACCAGATGTGTTTACTAGCCGTTCATAGCAGAAAACTACTTAATGGGTCACAGTTGCCAGCCAAGAGTTAATTAAGCAAGCCTTTTGAATGGCGACCACGTATAGGGGATCAAACGTCCTGGGTAAGTCGGACCATAATTTCACACAAGCTGCTCAAAGCTAATCCCAGATCTACACAGGGCGCTGCGTCTCTCAGTCAATTCAATAACATAATGCTGTAACATGACATTTTAGGCTGGCATATCACGTAATTTAATGGGTCACAATGTTGCAGCTCAAAGTATGCACGATAGGCTGTAACAGTCTGTTCAAGTGAGGTTGAAATTGAATTGATTTCAATGCATGATTTCTGTACATCTGGAGATCTTAATGATACTTGCTGCTTTATGAAACATAAATACTTACTGTCCCACTGAATACAGCACTGGAGCAGGACACAGGATATAGTTATCCTTCACCTTGCTAGGCTTTTCCTCTGAAAAATGAATAGAAAGTTGATTGTGTTATGATCCGCTGCCAAACTAGTGGGAGAACAAACTCCCCCGAAGATGTGTACCGCCAGGCCATTTGTTATGGCGTAGAGGCTTACTAGAACTGCTGACGTGTACAGTCAAGTTTAGGGAAGAGTGCCATTTTTTTCATCCCATTTGAAAATGATTTCTTTGCCGCATCACTGCTGAAGGCACCCAGAATTCAACACTGTATTTCCTGTCTGGTTACAAAAGCAGTGACATGTGGATCCCATATGTGGATCTGTCTTCTAATGATTTTGCACTCATAAAGGAAACACTATTCAGTGTCTGATAGGGACAGCACTAAAGAGCGGAGTATACTGACCCTATAGCATGTGACTGCTCATGAAAAATCATACATATATGATTGTTATACACAGTCAAAGGAATAGTTCACACAAAAAAATGAAGATAATTTACTTACACTCATGTTGCTCCAAACCTGTATGACTTTGAAACACAAATGAAGATGTATTGAAAAATGTCTTCATACAGTAAAAGTCAGTGGGGTCAAATATAGTTTTGGACCCCCTTGGCTTTCACTGTATGGACAAAAAAATAAAGCAAAGAAACATTTTTCCAAACATCTTCATTTGTGTTTCATAGAATAAGCTTTGGAACAAAATGAGAATGAGTCAATGACAGAATTTTTTAATTTTTGGGTAAACTATCCCTTTAAGAAAATTTAGCACGAAAATATTGTTGCTTTAGAAGAGAGGTTCTTAATGTTTTTGATATATAATATAAAACTATAACATATCAACAGAAACTGGGAGTGTCAATGATTTTGTCTTTCCATAAGTTAAGCAATGGATAAACAGAGTATTTTAGCTAAGTTAGATTGTTTTAATGTAGTAATAATACCAATTATATTAATATATTAATTTAAATAATTCCATGTCATTGTGTAGCTTTTTTGGAAGTATGCTGAGGTCCCCAGTGGATTAATAAAAATCACTGCTTTAGATATTTGTTGGTCTAGTTGAGTATCTTTTTCTGTCTTTAGTAACCTAAAGTGACAGTTTAGCCACAAAACGTCTTGCAACTTAGGTGCATTGCATCCTAGGTGTGACTTGTCACTTCCTGTATGATACAACTGACTTTCACAGACACAAAATCTGTCTTTCATCATTTGGCTTTATCTAGGCAACATCATATCAAGCTTAAGGGTAAGACTGAAGTCAATATATGTGGAATAATCATACTTACTGTAAGTAACTCCATCCACTATGAAACTGCAGATAACTCCTTCTGTTTGTTTCCCCAGTGTGAACCCGTTCCCTCTTAAAACAATGTCAAAGGACTCTGTGGTATGTAAACCAGATGAGGACATAATGAGAAGCACTCCTGGGCGTTCACCCAAATCAACGACCACGTACACGCACACACACACACACACGAAAAGGCAATTTCATCCACCCTGATAGCTGTAAAAGCCCTTGAAATGCTTACGGTTCACGCAGACGCTGGACGGCTCCACTGTTAGGATCTCCGTGCATGATTGCTTGAGGATCTGTATGATAAAAAATGTATTCAAATCAGTACTTGTCACTGCTGAATCACTATATCAGCTATCACAGTGTCCGGGTCTTTAGCATTCACGCTGGGGATGTTTGCTATGCCAAATCAAGCTCAATGAGACGAGCATCACATACAGTGCGGTGTGGGATAGACCCGTGTCAGCCGTTATGGGGAAATTATGCGGTGCCATTTTCCCTCTTCAGCTCTATTAGAGACCGCAGGCTGACATTATCATATAAACAGGCCTGTGAGAGGCCACCATCGCCTCTCCCATCATCCACATAAATCAACAGAGGACAAACTATGCAAATCTCTGTACACAATGGGCAAAAAGACAACATTAACAGAAAGATATGGTCCTCCGAATCACCTGCAGCGGAGATGAGGCTTCAGACTGAAGTGGAGGACACGTATAAAACAGGGCTGATTGAATATGACACCTGATAAACTCTGCTATCATTAAAGAGGAGAAGGAACACTGACTAAATGTCAGGGCTGAAAAATACTCAGGATGGTCTTTATGGCTCTTTAATGAGTTGGCACGATACAAGGGAGGTTCATCGCAAGACGTTTCAACGTATTTTCTCTGACAGTTATCTATACACAGGAATAGACATGAAGCTTTAGATTATCCATCCATCCATCCATCTATTATTATTAGACAGCTCTCTAGAAAACTTGATTCTGACTGACTAATCATGACATTCTTGAAGTGCCACAAATTCTCAAATGGACTGACCCTTTTTCACTTGGACTTGTGTTTGGATCACCATCCTGCTGAAAGAGTTTTGTAAAGCTTCAGTATTCTCCGTATTTTGCTCTGACATTCTTCTCTAACAGCTCCACAGCATGATACTGCCATGACTTCACTGTATGATGTATACGAGGTGTCAGTGGTGTGAGAATTAGCACTACAAATACTGCTTCCAAATTTGGCTGAAAATGTTCTTGACCTCATCTGACTGCAAAATGGTTCCCTTCCACGTCACAACTAGGTCAATATTATGCTTTTAAACAGAAAACCATGCTTAGTTCTTTCTGTCTGATTGAGCAATAGCAATTGCTTACAGTACAGGACAGGTCAATGTTATGTACACTATTGTTCATTATATACTCCACCATTCAAAAATGTGGGGTCGGTATGATTTTTTATCTCTTTTGCTCAACAAGGCTGCATTTATTTGATAAAAAATACAGTAAAAACATTAAAACTGCTTTTTATTTTATTATATTTTATTATAATATACAGTACCACATGATCATTCAGAAATCTAATATGCTGATTTGGTGCTCAAGAAACATTTCTTATTATTATCAATGTTGAAAACAGTTGTGCTACTTAAATTTTTTGTGGAAACCATGATCCTTTGATGAATATAAAGTTCAATTGAAGAACTTTTGTTTGAAATAGAAATCTTTTGTAACATTATAAAGATCTTTACTGTCACTTTTGATCATTTTCAGGTTAAAAAAAAAAAAATCTTACTGATCCCAAACATTTGAACAGTAGTGTAGATATGCACCAGTCAACCATATCATGCAATATTATGATATGGCCACAAAATATTAAAAAACTTTCTGTGCCATCAATCAAAACATTCTTGGAATATTAAAATAGGCCTGGCTAAATCTATTCTTTAGGCTTTTGCTTTTTGCAAAATCTCTGTTAAGTCTACTTTAGCCCCGGACTGCAAAGCTGCACAGATGATCTCAAATCCTGGAAATCTGAGCAGAGAGCAACATGAGGCCAACTAGCCCAGCCTCCAAGATTACTAATCACTAGAGAATGCCTGTGTTTTGCTGGGCCTGAAACTCCATTTGGCCAAACAAGCTAACTATGTAACAAGATGATGGTTTTTTTTTTATATCTCTTTTCTGGACAAAATATATTTTAAGGAGGTCCTGTCTTTTGTCTTGCATGACTAAACCTGAAAAATATCCCAGAAACTGATTCCTGTGGTCACAAAACAACACACCCATGTACAACAACACCGGACTCAGCTGTTGATGGTTTACTGATGGCAGAAGATGTCCAGTCTTTGTACCATGTTTACAATGTTAAACCGCATCATCGGTAAATTACATGCACATGAAAACGCAAACATGCAATGAAAAATACTTAACAAGGAGCATCATGAAGCAAATGGAAAGTATCACAAATGAATTGTCAACAGACTTGTGTAAGATAAAAAAAAAACGTTTTGGCAAGTTCATAAAAAAAACACGTTTCGCAGAGTCCTTTATTAACAACAATTTACAACCAAGTTACGTTAGAGATTTCAAAAGCTATATTTTATAAAGCTGCTTTACAAAACAGCATTTTTAAAAACTTTACTTTAATCAAATAACAGATCTGGACTGTTTTAGCATCAAGCATCTGTCTGAAGCCAATTTTAAATTGCAAAAATATGTCAACTTTCAAAGAACACAAGATACCCAGAAATTGGTATACTCTAGTTCAATGAGTTAATGTCCTTATATTGTGAGACGGCAGACGCTGAAAACACCAAGAGCATCTCGCATGCTTGAGTATGTGAAATTGCTCGCCTGTGGCACTCATTCATACAGAGATGCCCAGAACATGCAGACTTCATATTTAAATAGCAGTTTTTTTTTAGCTTTAATATTCATATATGCTAGTGAATATTGCAATTTGATTAAGTGTTCAGTCTTACTTCAGACTTATTAGTCCAAAATTTGTCAAATTCTGTGACATTCCACGTTATACTGTAAAATCCATTTTTATGACTGGATTCCGCAATTCCGTCTGAAATCACAGGGACCTAAATGTATTTAGCCCACTTTGAGAACCCCTGGACTAAACCACAGAGGCATGTATCACACCTTTTGGAATGGGTGCCCCTGGCATGGAGAACTTACCGAGTTAACGATGCCTTTGAGAGCTTGAAAGCCTCCTTTGACTGGGAACACTTGCTCTTTGGTATCAGCCACATCGGCGAGCTGTTGGCAGAAAGATAATAATAACAGGGCTGATAGCCAAGCAAGAAAAAAAGTGCTGCCATTTCCTCTCCTTTAACTCAGTTTGTCATTGCTTCAGAAACAGGAAAAGAGCAGCAGTCCTGCAATTACAGGCAACTCTGCAAAACCCCCACTTGGTGGAGATTTAGAGAGCATTTTAAGTGTTAATTGCACATGGATTCTGTGCATACATGTAGAATACACAATATTTTAAAATCTGCTGGAATGCCAATATTACCTGTTCTTCATCAAAGTCTTTTACGCCAACACAGTACACACGAGCCCCATAACTCCTTGCAATATCAGCCTATATACACAACATACAGTCATAACAATGTAATCATTTGTTACCATAAAAGTATAAAAATATGTAAAGTGTTACATGTAGCTGCCAGCTCACCTCATCCTTAGTGAGTTGATGGATATATTTTTCAAGCTTTCCATCAGTCAATGCCACAATGATACTAGAGGACTTTTTTAGCTGTTTTTTCATTTGTTCGGAAGCCTGGAAAGAAGGAAGTGTTATATAAAGTTGTGTCAGTAGAAATGTATCTATTTTCTCAAAAACTACAGGGATAAAAATGCACAGTATATATAAATATATGTAATTTATCTATCATTGTAATAAAGGCTTACACAGAACTCATCTTGAGCACAGATGTGGTGTGTTTATTTAGAAAGATGTAATTATGCCTTATCATGGTCATGAGGGGAACCAAAAAGTTTACCATTTTATTTTGTTTATTCTAGTACAAGACTAAAGTACAGGAAATACAGTCAGTCAAGCAGACTTTAGTGTTGAGTGTTTCATACACTCTTGTGTCCTCCTCACAACATAAAAAAAACTTTTTTGTTTTTTTTATAAATTAATTTTAAAAATGCACATTCTATTCCACTGCAAAAATAAAATAATAATAAATAAATAAATAAATAAATAATTATTACCTGTTTCATTCCTTCATGCATGTAGGTTTCTCCTGCTGGTTTGACCTCATTTAAAATTTTCAAGCCATCATTAATTTGTCCCCTGATAATGAAAAGCAAGGAATATTCTGATCAATGTATGCGAGAGAAATATTCTACTAAATGTTATGCATACAATATTATGTATGGTCATGTCAGAGTCATTGAACCCCATCTACATATGAAGGAAACCTTTACACCATAAATATTTACTCATCTTTAATGTATATACAACACAAACACATGGTGTATTACTAGCTTTCTTACACTAGGGACTGCAAATACTTCATGCAAGCATGATTTTATACCTGTCTCCAGTGAGCGGTAACACAATCTCTGCTCTTGATGAAAACACTATGAAGGACACTCGCGTATTTGGACTGGAATGAAAAAATATGGGAAAAATGGAAAAACGCTGTGGATGAGTGACAAATGGAAAATCGAAGTACAGCTGCAAATTCTAGTTATACACATTTCTTTTTTTTTTACCACAGCAAAAAAGCTCTTCAGAAGTGATTAATACTTATATATTTATACTTCAATAATAATACTAAATACAAGCATTGGTGCAAATGATGCTGTCACAGAAATCCTGTGATGTTGAAAGTCTTGCCATCCTCATGTTCCTCACGCAATCATCAGAGTTGGTTTTTGAGTAATATAGCCAATGTGACTAGCTAATAAAAGCTTGTGACTTGGAAAAAAACCCTTCTGCTTGGACCAAGGAAGTGATTAATTGATATACAGACAGGAAACAGGTTGCCATGAGTGATTCATGCAGACATCCTGTTGGTGATTATATTTATACCTGCCACTTCCTATATTTATTCCTCCTACCTTTCGCAATACGAATAGGACAAACATGCAGCAACACAACTTTTCTGGAAAACATTGATGCAATAAAGACGTGCATTTGGACCTATGTCAAGTTCAAATAGTACAACAATGACATTACTGGTACTGTATGTTTCTTTGTTCATGCTATCCAGTATTACTGCTATCCAGAATTTCAACTTATGCATTTCATTTTTCATTAACTTCAAGTTTTTCATGTGACATTTATTTTATTTCAGTTTTATTTCAATTATCTCAATGCTTTTAGTTTTAGTTAACAATAACAACACTAATTCTGTCATGCATTTACAAAACCAGGGATTTTATGTCTTAATGATATTGGAACAGCATTTTTTCTTCTCAGAGAGAACTGACACATAATTTGACAACAAATATATAGCTGATTATGACAAGTACATTTCAATGAAGCAGTTGGTCTTTTTCACAACCTTCTGTCACGAAAGCTGATACAGCAGAGGAACATGTTGGGTTCCTCTACACAGTTGGAGTCAGGTCTCAGGACTAAGCATAAGGAGAGGTGCTGCTTTTTCTCACTCAGAATGACATCCAATCCACAACCATCCCCCACATGAGATACTCAGGGAGAACATCCAAATGTGTTCAAGCAGCCAAATTTTGGTAACAAAAATCAAATGAAGAACAGGCAGGAGGACTGAATATTTCACAATCTAATAGAGTGATAAATACACCACTGAATTGCCAAATGATATTACGATACCCTGCGTGAATGAATAATTGTCCTAAAAAGGAAATGACCTTGAATTTTCCTGAAGATATAAATACATGTTGTGAACTACTTGTGTCATCTTTTGGTCTGGTCCCTTATTATACCGTAAAACAACACAGGAACCCTTCACACAGCTCTTCAAGATAATTCCTAAAAAATATATTCATACAGCAGGTCCATTCAATGCTTAAAAAAGGACCCTAAAAGAGCCAGTGCAGACCACATGGTACAACAGAAGACCATCAAAGTCTATGGCAGACTGCACTGGTCTTCCTGCACTCATGACTTAAAGTACATTGGCTGCGTCTTCTCCTTTCATGTGTGAGGGATAAGTGTGCTGTTGGATGGTTGCAGTGCAAATGGCCATTCTCACAGCCCAGAAGACTGAGCCTCCTTGCCACCCACTCCCACCTGCTCCCTTTGCTATTTTCTCAAGCAGACTGCTTTCTTCTGGCTAGGTCGCTACCGTCTGTACTGGCACATACATTGAGTCAACGTTACATAAGTTCACATTCATCTGGCGATTTTTTTTTTTTTATACGTTTTGTTTTTTCCCCCAAATGTAGGGCCATCTAGGAACCGGATGTGTAGCTGCTGAGTAGCCAAGTTAGCATTTAGCTTTGATTCAAGTTGTTATGGATGACTTCCTTTGATGTGGTGGACTGGGAGTTACATTCATTCAGAACAATTATTGTACAGCTGACTTGTTTGGTAGCATAAACCACACAAACTCAACATAAAACAATAATAGAAAAGAAAGAAAGAATGTTTACCTCACAAATCTCTCTGTAAGATTTTTGACGAAGTCATAGATCTGACCCCAGTCAGTCGAAACACTTCCAGATCTGTAATGAAGCACATGAAAAAAAAATGTCAGCACTAAAAAGAACCAAGAAAGAAACAGCTTGAGGCAATTATACATAAATCTTTAAGTCAAATGTCTGCATGTGTTTATTGTAAGAGTTGTGCTCTTGATTACACTGTGGCAAAGAGGCTGAGTCAGCTACACTTCAGTGTTAACACTATCTCGGAGAAATGATGGAGTCATATACATCACACAACACACTGAGTCAAGACACTTCATTACAACTGCTGACCACTTCAATTCCCAGCAACACTCAGTCCTGAAAACACTACATCATTCCAACACCGAACATCAAACTACTGGTCAATGGCTAATGTCCATGCTGATATAGGTGCTTAAGAAACATTTCTTATTATTAGCATTGTTGAAAACGGTTGTGCTGCTTAATATTTTGTGCAACCTTTGGATGAATAAAAAGTACAAAATAATATACTTAAAGTCAATGTAATTCATCCTTGCTAAATAGAAGTAAAAAAAAATATTATTGACCCCCCAAGCTTTTGAATGGTAGTGTAATTTCAAAATAGAAATTGTTAAGTTTCTTTTGACAAGAATGTTGGTAGATAATGGAACTGGCACATGTTAACTGGCCAAGCGAACTTGGTTATTAACCATTGCTGATAGCCTCAAAAATGGTCAAATAACAGCCTGGCTGATGAGTACAGTACAACAAACAATGTTTAAGTTTGAAGACATTTAAGAGGAGGTTACTATTATGTTAACTCCCAAGCAAAGGGATGCATGGGTAACAATGAACACAACTTTTGCCAAGCTATGACTCAAAAGCCAGAGAGGAGTCAGTTGTTATATCAAATAAAGTGAACACCACACAAACAGATAAACATAAAATCAAACAGAGCTATCAATAAATGCATAGCCAGAATGCAACTGTAGATATATTGCAACTGAGATGATTTCATAATGATATCGATTATTATTGAGAAATCTCACAACATAAAATCCATGAATCAGTTCAAGTGGAAGTGGACTTCTGCGACATTAACCTCAATGCAATGCAGTGCCTTTAATGAGAAAAGTGTGTAAAATGTGCCCTTGATGTAATAGCTACAAGGTAATTGAACTAATAATTATAGTGCACTGCATGTGCTGAGAACATAAAACACAAGCGATAGGTAATTAGAAAATCATTTTTTATGCATTGTCTTCTTCCTTGTCTCAAGCCAAGGTCAGAGACTCTAGATAAGCTTTAGTGGGACCATCAGAGAACATCAAACCACATCTAATATAAGGAACGATCTGGAGGTGTGATGCGAAGTTTCATTCCGACCACAGACACTCAAGGCCGGATCTGCTGGTCTTGACCGGATATTATGCCAGGCTAGTTCTGTGCTGCTCTCAGTTCTTTAAAAAGAGCAAAGAGCATATCTGTGCCATCATCCTGTGGACTGCACTGAGCCCAACAACTATTCTCAAAGGGGTGTAATTTAATATGAAACTTTACAGATACAGATGACATGCAGACAGACAGACAGACAGACAGAGAGATAGTCATCTTGAATTTGTGTACATCTATTAGAAATACAGAAATACATTAGATGGACAGAGAGATAGACAGATCTTCCTAGTCTTCTTAAACTAGTGTACATCTATTACATATACAGAAAGACATATGTAAATAGTGTAAGACACAAAAAAAGTCTTTATTCCAGCTAAGTGTCTTGCTGTGTGGCCCCTGGATGATGCTGGTCGCCAGTAGTGTCTGACGGACACACATGTAAAATCAGGTCAAACTGTGGAATAGCTGACACCGACAGTTATTGGACCTTATTCACACCTTTACCTACAAATGAGGCTATATTGTATTGTGTAAACAATACACAACCCTATAAACAATAACTCTATGCGTTATTTGTAGATGATATATTTTGTCTTGAGGACTTTGAGAACAACATTTAAATTTCCGAGTACTTACCGGTCTAAAACAAAGTAAAGGTCGTAGGCGCCGTGACAAGAAGGGCTTTCTGCTTTAAAAGATGAAAAACACAAACAGAAGAAAAGCGTCGCCGTGGTTGCGACGGTCCAGAGAGTTTCCTTTGTCATGATGAGTTATGCATCCGCGGGATAAAAATCATAAGAATGGTCCTAAAACCGACTTGAATGGCTTTTTCTTATGAAGTGACATAAAATCAATGTCAATATCGAAACAACCCGGTCTGGTGCAACATACTCCACTTTATAGCGTTGCAGAAAAGTTCAACTTCTTCCTGTGAAACATAGCAACGTCACTACATTTGATTTCTTCACTTATCCGTTTTACGCCACCCCAAAAACAAACTGGCCGGTGTCACTTTTTGCGAGTAATGACAGGAAAAAGGCAGAGCAATTGTTTGAAAAGTTGCTTGCGAGTTCGGGTAGTTCAGCTAGTTTTTGGTGCGCATGTGTACGTCCGCCCAGATGTTCAACAGCGTTTTGAGGTCAAAATGCCGTTTGGCTCGAGCGCACACACCCAGCAGTTATGATCCTCAAACAGGATGTATATTTTAACAGTACTATAAAAGCTACACTGCTTTCTTTTCTGTGGGATACTGATTGTATTTAGTAGGGACACTGTTTTACAGTGATTGCATTTTGATTGCAGACAGTAAACAGACAAGCCCTGTGTAACTCCTGAATGTGGCAAGACATGGCCTTGAGTCATGTTTTGTGTGATCTGCGTGAGGAAATTTTTATGTGTGTTAAATAAGCCCTGATGGCAATATATTCACTCCAAATTTGGTAAATTATCAAGAGAGATTGTGCTTGAAGATACCAAGCAGAGATGAGCTAATAATCTACATTTATATAAACCATAATGTCACTTCCTGTTTTATGACGTTTGTAAATCTACATGATTTTGCTTCACAACATGATCTGTGGCTTTATGTCTATATATAAAAAACATTTCCTTGTTTCCTTGTGTAAAAAAAAAAAAAAAAGTCATCGTTTCTCTGTAAATGTAATTCTATTATTAACTTGTTATTAACTATTATTAACATAACTTTGCTCAGGGGCGTGTTTAGGTTATTGGGGGCCCTAAGCAAATCTCCGGGGGTTATTGGGGGCCCCGCATTCGTGTTCCGGAGAGGGGGTCTAGTTTTTTCTTGTGAGTATTCTGTGATTTTTCCCTCCCAGCCTCATACTCACCTGTCCCAGAGCAACACCTCATAAGCACCACCACACTCACTAATGCATATAGTATGTATCTGATCTAGGCTGCATGTAATTGAGAGCATTCTGAAAGGCTGCTTATGTGTATGTTATCAACATGTCAATTTATTATAAGCAACACAACACTTTACAGCTGGGGAGACTGGACTGATTTTCTACTGTTTAGTGTCAATCATCATTTAACTCAGCCAGTTAAGATACTTTTAGCCTTAGATGTTATATGATATGGTCCCTGGATCATAGGTTTTATCAGCTGGCAATTTTCAATGCACATTTAAGAGTGCAGGTTGCAACTATTATTAACAAAGGAAAGATGGGACTTATCATTATGTCACAATATCACCCTGTTTGGACTTTGTTTTCTGTTTTGCACCATTTCCTGCCAGGCTGTCATCATAGTTATGCATTTCGATTCACAAGCTTGCAATTCGATTTGGTATCAGTCATTTTGGATATACTGTATATCTGGTACAGTATATGGCAAATTTTCTCATGATAAAAAAATCTCAAACAATTCTGTAAAATATACATGGGAATCAGTTGGTATTACATTAATATTGAAGGTTAAAATGAACCGATTTGTATACAAACTTAAATTACACTTAAGAAAATTTTTATAATAATAAAGTTATAATAGGCCTACTAACTTTAAAATTATTTCTTCTCCAATTTGGTTTTTTAAATATAAACATCTAAATGGTGGCTGTCAACTTGATGGATTTATTCAAACATGCATTATTAAAGAACATTAAAAATTATTATTAATATGTAATATTGTGCATATATTTAGCTAAATGCTCCTCTCTAGAGTTTTTTTTTAGCTGACTAACGAGTTTATGGTCACTGAATATGTTTGTTCTGAGGTAAACATGACGTTACGTGTGTTTGTTTATTACAAACTTTTTTATTAACGTCTTTCCACGGTTAAAACACTGATTGAGCGATTACACTAGACGTGATACAGATTTCGGTAATACTTTTAGATATTCATTCATGTTTATTTCGCGCTGTAACTGGTATTAAAGCGGTAAGGGTCAGTTCACGTGCGCTTCAGGCTGCCACTTATGTTGAAATGAGGTGCAACAGTGAGAAGAGAAGTCACGGGGGCCCCCCAGGCCCGCGGGGCCCCAAGCAATTGTGTGGTGGGTAAACACGCTACTGACTTTGATATGGTGTTTGATTCAGAAAGTCTCCAGGTCAGAAAAGCTTTTTCAGCAAGGAGAGGTGTTTCTTCTTCTTCTTGTTATAATAATAATAATTCTTTGGATTATCTATTTATGTATTCCTCATTTGCAAATTGCTTTGAATGAAAGTGTCAGCTAAGTTAATAAATGTTATAATAAAATTAATAGTATTAATAATAATAAGCCTCTGGGAACATTTATTTGGAGGTCTGTTAGCAGGGTAGAGAAAAGTCTGCTTTTCCACTGCACCACCATGACAAGACACAGCTATTTAAGTTTCATTCACTTTTTTAATCGCCATAATTACCAACATCGATGGATTTTTTTTTTTTTTTTTTTTTGCATTTACTTTGATTACAACTTTGAAAACAAATGTAATTTAATGATGGAGTTATGCAAAGTTATGCAAAAATATATAATATCATGCTTTGAGTTGCAGAAACCATCATAAACTACCATGAATTTTTAATAAGGCCGTGAATCAAACACAGTCAAATCTTCCTAATTAACTTGAATTATATCAATAATTGTTATATATCCAGATGATGGATCTGAAGTGGTATGGTAGTGTAAACACTCTTTGTGTTTTACATGCTTGATTATGGTGATGTACTGAAAATTTCATCTGAATGTTGGAAGTTCTATTCCGTTGGTTTGTCATGGACATTTTAGTGGTAAGAATAATTGGAAATGACAGGGAAAACAATTCAACTAATTGTGAAATGCACTGAGGTGTTGAAACTCATTATCAGAGGAGTCCATAACAAAAAAAAAAAAAACAAAGGTATCCATAATTTCAGGCAACATTTCTTTTCCTGTAAAACAGTAAACAACAGCCAAAAACAATAGGTGTATACTGTAGATTCACACATGCACGCAAAGAAACATCTTTTTGGTATCAAACCCCCTGTTTCTTTGCTATGTACATGATGGATTTGTGAACATGGTAATATTTGGTAATGTTAATGTAATTTTAAATGTTTACACAGTTAAGAGTATAGTGCAGTGTATTGCAATATGATCATAAGTTCAAATAATTCATAATTAGGAGTTTTCAATAACTAGGTACTGAGAGTAAATTTATTTTGTAATTTTATTTGATAAACTTGACCCGTACTGTATGGGACAAATCTTTAAATCTATAATTATTTCATATCAAATTTGTTTTGACAGCACATAAGTTGAACAGACCACCAGGAAGTCCCAGTGCACCTCATGGCCAGATCATCCCAGAAATGGGATATCCTGTTGGGTATGCTGCAGACAGACCTCCATCAGTTTCATTCGTACCGTCAGTACCTCAGATTATCTGTGAGGCTAACACTCAGCTAAGTCTGACCTGCACGTCTCCTCTCATCTCTTCTTTACACCCTGAAAAGAGGGATGAATTGTGTCTGAATGGAGTTAATTGTTGCCATGGTTGGGCCTGTCATCTTAATGAGAGGATTCTGCAGAGTGCCTGCTCGTCCTTCCTCTTCTACGTGGAGCAGGCGCCCGTGAACGTGCCCAAGTAGGACTGAACAGGAGAAAATCAAAGCAGACAGGGCTAGGTTCATGAGGATTGACCTGTAAAAAAAGACTCAATCAGAGCAGGTAAAAGATGTCGGAAGAGGACAGCGCTCGGACGTGCATGACAAGAGTGAGATACCACAACACATCCTGATCTGGCTATAGCATTTTATTGCTTTTCTCTGTTAAAAGGCTAGATAAATTGCAGTGTAAAAATAAATTATTTATACAATATGGTTTTCAGTTGTTTCTGAAAAAAAAAAAAAAAAAAAACTCCGGTTCAGTTTTGGACTGCTCCTGTGCCAGCATCACACGCATTTGTTGTGCTGCTCACCTTTCTGTGCCTTGAAAGGTGCAATGATGTTACTGCCTGTTCAGATACATCTCGGATTTCATCAAATGTCTTAATTTGTGTTCCGAAGATGAACGAAGATCTTACCTAACGACATGAGGGTGAGTAATTAAAGTAATTCACCCAAAAATGAAAATTCTGTCATTAATTACTCACCCTCATGTCATTCCAAACCCGCAAGACCTTCGTTCATCTTCGGAACACAAATTAAGATATTTTTGATAAAATCCAATGGCTCAGTGAGGCCTGCATTGACAGCAAGTTAATTTGCGCTTTCAATGCCCAGAAAGGTACTAAAGACATATTTAGAACAGTTCATGTGACAGTTCAACAGTTCAAGCGACAAGAATACTTTTGTGCGGCAAAAAAACAAACAAAATAACGACTTTATTCAACAATTTCTAGCGATGGGTGATTTTGAAACACTGCTTCATGAAGCTTCGAAGCTTTACAAATCTTTTGTTTCGAATCAGTGGTTCAGAGCGTGTATCAAACTGCCAAAGCCGTGATTTCAGTAAAAAAGGCTTCATTACCTCATAAGTGTTTCGAAACATTTCAAAATTTCAATGGTTCACCACTGGGGGGCGATGATCTTTGTGAACTAGTGATGGGTAGAGCAAGGCTTCGTGAAACACTGAAACAGTTGAAGCAAATGAGCCGAATTGTGTCGAGGCTTCGAAACAATCCGACACCCGTCTCCACGGTGACACTTACGATCTCTCTTATTGGCCCGTTTAGCTGAGCCATCCATGGAACAAAAAAAACAATCCCTGAAAATTGATAAAAGAAGACATTTCATATATATACTCAATATTCAATGTTATTATATGATTTATAGATTTTCTTCAGATCAACACTTGCAAGTGACCAATAAGTGTCACCTTGGAGACGGGTGTTGGATTGTTTCGAAGCCTTGACGTAATTCGGCTCATTTGCTTCAACTGTTTCAGTGTTTCACGAAGCCTCGCTCTACCCATCATTAGTTCACAGAGATCATCGCCCCCCAGTGGTGAACCACTGAAATTTCAAAATGTTTCGAAACACTAATGACGTAATGAAGGCTTGTTTACTGAAATCACGTGACTTTGGCAGTTTGATACACCCTCTGAACCACTGATTCAAAACAAAAGATTCGTAAAGCTTCAAAGCTTCATGAAGCAGTGTTTCGAAGTCGCCCATCACTAGAAATTGTTGAATAAAGTTGTTATTTTGTCTTTTTGGAGCACAAAAAATATTCTCGTTGCTTCATAACATTGGCCATCGGATTTTATCAAAAATGTCTTAATTTGTGTTCTGAAGATAAACAAAGGTCTTACGGGTGTGGAACAACATGAGGGTGAGTAATTAATGACGCAATTTTCATTTTTGGGTGAACTAACCTTTTAATGACAGAAACTTATTTTTTGGGTGAACTACCCTTTAAGGTTTGTGCCTATACAGAAATTAATTTTCACAAACAAACCCTGCAAATATTCCCAACATCTAGCCCCATCTCCTCTTTATAAACATTTATAAAATAATTTGGTGAACCATACCAGCACCAGATCTGTCACCTCTCTGCCCAATGAACAGCAGTTGAAAGGAGTCAGAGAACAAGCAAATTAAAATCTGTCTCTCAGCACAATTTGAATATGTCATTTCCTCTCTCTTTGTTTACTCTCTTGACAAGCAGCCTGTGCTGGCAGCTTTGTCCATCAAATGACACCTGCTTCTCCTGATTGTTTGTTCAACTTCCTGTCCAGAGCTCTGTAGATAAATGTCAGTGTTCTACTCCAGCTATCTTTACTTTTTCCATCTCCATCACATCACAAAAAGTCTTCTAGGCACTAGTGGATAAACAACAGCAATAAAAACAACACGGAAACTGCACTCATACACAAACAAGGTGCAGGCTATTTATTTATTTACTTCCTTATTTTCCTTCACAAGGCACTTGTAAAAATATAGCCTGCATAATTAAATATGTAACACTATATTGTTAAGCAGATGTGGATGCTCAATCAATAAACAATAAATAAAATTAATAATACAGCATGAGTCACACTAATAAGTCATTTGAGGGGGGTTACAAAATGTGTAAAATGGAATTCTCACAGTCATAAATGTTGTAAATGTTATGTTAAATAAATGTTGCAATACATTAAAAAATCCCTTTGGGGAAATATACTTGGGAAGAAATAAGTTCATGACTCACTAGCTGACGTAATACAAAACAAACAGCCATTTAACTATATTCTTACACAGTACATGCTCCAGTTACATTTGCCCTGGGCACTTTTCCACATTCTGAAATGTATAGCGCTGTCATGTGAGTGCATATACAGAAATGTACTGGTCCTTGCTTTCAGTTCAACTTATTAAACAAGCATTTTGGTACACTGTGAGACAGTTTTATCACTAATTCAACTCAATTCATTTGTGAGTTCTATAGGGGATCTGAACTTCTATATAAAAATAAACATACACAAATACATAACACAGTATATAAATGCAATTTTTTTTAAAAACTCTGCAACCAAAGATTCCCTTAACAGTGGTACAAACTGGAAAAGAAGTTCCTCCTTTAAATGCAATTACTTAGGTGGTCACACATGAGTTCACATGTTGAGGAAATATCTCCTTAATAAATATGACAAGCTTGCCACCACACATCTCCTCTGAACTCCTTGAGGTTTCTACTGCAATGTGACAAAGTCTTCAGACAGCAAGGGCCTGCGCGAGTTCCTCTCCCTGTCAGCTTGCCTTGACAGCTGCCATTTTCAGTGGCCCAGCGTTGCTCCTACCGCCTGCACAATCACGCTCTGCATTTGTTATTTTTTTCCATCTCACCCTTCTCAGGAGTGCAGAACAGAGATTACAACAGCCAGAAAAACAGCAGTGTCACTTTCGATTAGTGGAAAGTCGTAAGAGAGTTTCTGAAAGCCGCATCTAACTTTATGACATGGTTGAGAAGGTACATTTTGTGTTGTGCATGTTGGGACCTCCCAGTCGGATCACAGGGAAGGCCTTCTTTATCTTCATTTAAGCTCTTCTCTCTGAAGATTTGTACATGAAGACACTAAAAGCATTTTTTTTTTCTTTTGCCTTACGCTTATGGATATTAGGAAATAAAGACAGACAAACAAAATGTTCTGCTTTCATTTAGCACACCAAGACAACCTGAGTGATTCTGAACCAGCATGAGCAACTCATCACCTGCCATTATGGCTCTATGTGAGACTCTCTCATTCTCTCATTCATTGGAGAGAGCTGTCTGCCATGTCAGTGCACATCGCAGATGATTATATCAGTCATTTCAGCCAAGCAGAACACAAATGGCCAAAACAAGTGAGAGGCAGTCGCAGCTGCAATGGTCACTGCTCTAGCACATCCTTCTATGTGGAGTCTGGACTGATACCCAGTGCTGCACATTTTCAGACAGATGGACTTGCACACCTTTTTGTTTTCCCTTTTTTTGAGATGCCAATGAGATATTGGATATATTTGTATGCACAAAGAACCTAGTGTGCTCTATCAGTACACCAGGAATGCATCAAAACACAAACAATTGTTGCCTTGCCAGATGTGCATTTAAAAACATGAGACTGAGGGAGGAATGCACTGCGGGAGGAATGCACTGCACTGTTTTCTTTAAGCATTAAACTATGTATGCAATGTATTATATAATGCACGAGAATTTAACACACGAGAATGAACCTCATTGGTTATGCAGCACGTTTGAGCTTCCAGAAAAGGTTTGTTCTCGTGGGTCATTCAGGTTAGGTTAAGCTTCTGCTTATGTTCGCTGATCAATGTTTACATGTGAGTAAAAGCCTAATTTAAATCTGTTCATCATAAAAAGCGATCGAGTCTCTTCAGAAAATTTGGATTAAGCCACTCGGTTCATATGGATTAGGTTTACAATCTCTTTATGAACTTTTTGAAGCGAGTGGTCATTGCAAAGGCAGTCAATGGACGGACAG
The DNA here is from genome assembly GCF_019924925.1 of Ctenopharyngodon idella. Taxonomy (NCBI): domain Eukaryota; kingdom Metazoa; phylum Chordata; class Actinopteri; order Cypriniformes; family Xenocyprididae; genus Ctenopharyngodon; species Ctenopharyngodon idella. Next base: position 21,353,817 of record NC_067224.1, on the reverse strand, counting down.
ACATCTCTCAGATTTCATCAAAAAGATCTTCATTTGTGTTCCGAAGATGAACGAAAGTCTTACGAGTTTGGAACCACATGAGGGTGAGTAATTAATGACAGAATCTGAATATCTGAATTTATGTGTAGGCAAGTCCACTGGTAGTGTACATAGGAATTTATTTCAAAACTACTTTACTCTTACCCCACCATTGACTAAATTTTCCAGCTATACATGTTTTCACTGTTATACAGTAGGGGGCGCTATTACGTATTTTCAAGTACAAAATCTCTGGATCAAAACACAGGTGAAGAAGCAGCAGAAACAATTGATAGAAGATTGCTTATGCAAATATAAATCAATGCGATCATCAAACATTAAACAGCATATAAATCAAAACTGCCTAACGTTACTGAATGAAATGTCGAACCCATGAAGAGGAAATAACCGTGAAGCTTTGGGGGTGTTGATGGACTCGATCTACTCCATCTGTGTTTTATCATCGTACTGAATCTGATCCAGATGTAGTCTTTGACAAAAATGCAATTTTCTCAGCTTTTTGTTTTTAAAATTTTGCTTTTTTTAATGAAACTTACCCAAATTCAAGTGTTGATAAAAAAGGATGCACAAAGCTAGAATAAAATGTTTTTTTTTTTAATGGAATGAGTTAAAGTACAGTTAAAGGTATATTTCAAGTATTAAAAAAAAGTACCTAAAGTGCAAAAATAATATATAATAAATAGTAAACTATAAGTATGATGTTATGTTCACTTAAAGAAATCTTACAAGTATACTTGCAGTGTAAAACTACTAAACTAGTAGTTTACTGAGTACACTTCAAAGTGTAATTTCAGAAACTAAAAAAAGGTACTACAAGTATTAAAATAGTAAACTAGTATACTTATAAGTTCACTTGTAGTACAGATGCAGTACAAATGAGAAATGTGTTGTGAGTTATGCACTTAAAGTTTACTACTGTTACACTTAAACGTATACTTTTATATACTAAAAAGTGGGCCAACTTAGTCCCAAGCAGTATTGAAATAGTACACTTACAAGTTTAATACTTGGCTGCGTTCCACTCCAATTTTAGATATGCATCCGTGAACTTCCCTAAGCACTTCCCCTCTGGGAAATTTTGAAGTGCGTTCTACTTCGTGAAGTGCCAAGGGAAGTTTATATTTACAGACACTCGTCCCTTCGATTTTGACCGAGGGAGCGAGTCTACTCTGATGTACACTTTAAGCAGCTCTATATCCCACAATTCAACTTGATTGTGACGTCACAGCAGATCGCGCTTAACTGAAGTGTATGATATATTAGGCTTGTTCGAGATGCATCGGCGCTGCGCAGACTGGTCGGTGTATGACATCAAAGTACCGCGAGAGCGATTGGAGAGCATACAACTCCTTATGCTTTTGAATCGCTCTCGCGGTACTTTGATGTAATACGCCGATCGGTCTGCGCAGCGCCGATGCATAGCGAACAAGCCTATTGATTATTTGGGGAATTAATCGCATAATAGCATATAATATATTAATTATGTTGAGATTTAATCGCATAATACTTGTAGCTACCTTATATTCACAGTCAAAGTTTATACTATTGATATTTTGTTTCATTTGTGTAATTTTGTTTTTCTCCAACAGTTCATATACATATAGGATTTTATGTATTTTCTCCGACAACTTATAAGCATATGGAATATTGCATAAAACAAATTCATAAGTACAAAAGGGGTTTAAATAATAAATCAGCTCCATAGTGAATTCCAAGTGATCAAGGGCTTAGTGCGTTTCATTTAAACCTTATGCACGAGTTCCGCCAGCAGTGGAAAAAAGAACTTGAAGTATATTTCTTTTTCGTAAGGGACAACTATTGAATTCTGGCTTCCTTCATGTCTTTAAGTCATCTCAGTCATCCTACATTTAAATATATGGCAGAACAACAAAAAGAGAGGTTGTAATTGCTTTAAAATAATTTCATAAAGAGCCAAAAAACAAAACCAGAACAGTTAAACATCTAAGTTCCAAAGCAAGCAGAGATGGACTACATAGATATCATCTATCTGATTGTCTAGCAATGTCTATCTGATTTTCTCCCAGCTTTTTAACAGCCCACTTAGAGCACGTGTCTCCCTTCTATGAGGTCACTTATCATTCATTAAATGACTCTGACACTAATACACCACGGATGTGTGTTCCATAGTACCTAAACAAGATTAAATATGAACACTTATGATACCAGTAAAGCTCAGGCCAATCTCTGCAATATTTAGCTGGACATTGAGCTGCACAGCCTCAACCCAAATTAACCTAATATAAAGCGCCACACTCTCTTCCGCTCTCTCATAGACGGTAGAATGGATGTCATGCTTCAGTAGAACCTTGATAAGGCTCAGGACCAATCATCGACAAACACTGCAGTCGGTTACAGCTCGAGGAGTGCGGCAGGACTGTGTCCCATTCTTAATGTTAAATCAAGCTTCTTCCTTCAGGCTAAATTCATAGAAGAAATATTAAAGGTTGAGAGGATGGGTCTGCAATTGATTCTAGCCGGTACATGTTGTATACTCTGGCCCTTAAAGCTAGAATAAAAATAACTTTTTAGAATCTTTTTTACTTTGCAATTACAAACACATTTTAGTTTTTACCAGTGTGCAAAATATTCTGTGACTTTTGATCGAGGTGAGTATCCACAGACCCCTCACATATCCTCTGCTCATTGTTATTTTGCCAGTTTGATGAACTTTTTTCCTGAGTGCCACTATCTACTCCCAGAGCTGGGAATCAGAAATACAGAACACTGCCTCTGTGCAATAAAACTCCCTCAAAAACACTGATGATCTGGGGGCCAGCCCGCAGAGTCCCACCGTTCCGTGGGTTTGCCGACTGTCTTTGATTCACTCTGCCACGGTCGGCTCAGGCCACCAGGGTTTCAGAGCTAACCGGCTGTGCTGACAGCTTCTCCTCAAGGCATTTGCCATCAACTTACCATCTCACCCCTCTTCTGCAACATCAAACGCACCTTCCTAAAACACACACACACAACTGAAACAACAACATCAAATGTCAATACTCCTGAGTGTGCTGCTGTTATCATGGCAGAGTTTAATTTATGGAGAACAACAGCTGCATTCCAGCCTTTAGTAAGCTCATAGGAAAATAGGAAAACAGTCTAAAATCACTTAGCAATTAAGTAATATCACACGAGCGAGATGGTTGTTGTTTTAAATATGCATCCTCAAAAATTTCTTCGATAGGAATATGCACACCAATAGTGTGTATGGATGGATGGATGTATACACACACACACTATCAAAAGTTCGGAATAATTGACTTCTAAAGGATCATATGACACTGAATACTGGAGTAACTGCTGCTGAAAATCCAGTTTGCCATCACAGGAATAAATTACATTTATTAAAATAGAAAATGTAATAATATTTCACAATAATACTGATTTTACTGTATTTTTCATCAAGTAAATGCTGTCTTGGTGAGCAAAAGACACTTATTTATAAAACATTAAAATGTTTGACTGTGTATATGGCCATTTTTCTTTTTTCATCCTACAAGTATTAAAATAGTAAACTAGTATACTTATAAGTTCACTTGTAGTACAGATGCAGTACAAATGATAAATGTAGTTGTGAGTTGTGCACTTAAAGTTTGCTACTGTTACACTTATAGTACACTTAAACATATACTTTTATATACTAAAAAGTGGGCCAATTTAGTCCCAAGCAGTACTGAAGTAGTTCACTTACAAGTTTAATACTAGTACATTGATATTAGTATACTTATTTCAAAGTATACTTAACTTGAACATTACTTAGAAGGTTAGTTTACCCAAAAATGAAAATTCTGTCATTAATTACTCACCCTCATGTCGTTCCACACCTGTAAGACCTTCATTCATCTTCGGAACACAAATTAAGATATTTTTGATAAAATCCGATGGCTCAGTGAGGCATTGCCAGCAAGACAATTAACACTTTCAATGCCCAGAAAGCTACTAAAGATGTATTTAAAACAGTTCATGTGACTACAGTGGTTCAACCTTAATGTTATTAAGCGACGAGAATACTTTTTGTGCACCAAAAAACAAAATAACTTTATTCAGCAATATCTAGTGATGGGCAATTTCAAAACACTGCTTCATGAAGCTTCGAAGCTTAACGAATCTTTTGTTTAGAATCAGTGGTTCGGAGCGTGTATCAAACTGCCAAAGTCACGCCCCCCAGTGGTGATCTATTGAAATTTCAAAACACTTATGACTTAACAAAGCCTCATTTACTGAAATCACATAACTTTGGCAGTTTGATACGCACTCTGTTTTTTTGCCGCACAAAAAGTATTCTCGTCGCTTAATAACATTAAGGTTGAACCACTGTAGTCACATGAACTGTTTTAAATACGTCTTTAGTAGCTTTCTGAAAGTGTTAATTGTCTTGCTGGCAATGCAGGCCTCACTGAGCCAACGGATTTCATCAAAAAAATATTAATTTGTGTTCTGAAGATGAACGAAGGTCTTACGGGTGTGGAACGACATGAGGGTGAGTAATTAATGACAGAATTTTCATTTTTGGGTGAACTAACCCTATAAGTATACTTCATATGAAGTGTAAGGGACAACTATTGAATTCTGGCTTCCTTCATGTCTTTAAGTCATCTCAGTCATCCTATTTTTAAATATACAGCAGAACAACAGTAAGAGAGTTTGTAATTGCATTAAAATGATTTCATAAAGAGCCAAAAAACAAAACCAGAACAGTTAAACATCTAAGTCCTAGAGCAAGCAAAGATGGACTATAGATCTACATAGATCTGATTGTCTGATTTTCTCCCATACACACACTATCAAAAGTTTGGAATAATTAATTTCATTTTCATTTCTAAAAATGCATTTTAATTCTTTATTTTATTCTTTCAGCATAAAGGCTCCTCTCATTACTGACGAATCAGAATGGATACAATGGAATGGAATGGATCCAAATGACACAACGTTGTTTGCTTTTGTCCAGAATGAGGCTGAAAAAGGCACATGGGAAGTGAAATGAAATTTAAAATGAGACTGAACAACAGAGCCTATAATTTTCCCATAAAGAAGGAGTGGAGAGTGGAGTTATCTTCACATAGGTGAGTAGATGTTAAATGGGGCTCTCCATTCACTTGTTTATAATGGGCACAGCCTGTATAGGGTGCTGCGTGATTTCTTCTGTTGATTTACTATAGTAATGACACATCTGATCTGAGAGATTATAAAACATCAACAAATTTCAAGACTATTTTAAGTTATAAGGGCAGTAAATATTTGTACATGAGCATAATTATCCGTATGCTATATAAAAATAAACCTGCTGCAATATTTTATTGATTCTATTAATATTAATTTACATATCAGACTCACTCACAAATAAACAAGTTAATATTGAGTTATTTACATTTTCACTCATTACTATATCTATGTTTTTCTCCGCAAACAGTTCCACACAAGGCCACAACAGTGCAGTTCTTGAATTAATCAAGTGTATCTGAACGAATTGTGTGAATGAACAATTCAGTAACTAACTCATGAAGTCACTTTTCCCCACATACTGGCATATCAGTGTATCCTGCGGATAGAGTCTTTGAAAAGTCCCAACTGCTGACACACAGACTGTCTGTCTGGAATGAGTAAAACAGTGAAAAGTTGTAGCACTGTTGGACTGTATGTCAGCACTCTTGGTACACAAACCTTACAATATGCTAGTAAAATTTTAAGGGAATATTATATATGTGAAATAACAGTCAAGACTTCAATACATGATGTACTGTATAGCATATCACTCTGTTATCCTGTCCATGATGGTGTGGCATGTGAAAGGCCTGCATAAGTGAGAATCTGAAGGACTGCTGGGGCCAGGCCCAGTCTTCACTGCCAGACGTGAGCTTTCCTTTTAGCGAAGGGAGGGTGAGCATATGCCCTGGGGCCGCCCAAAACCTGGAACATTAAAACTTGCCATGGTGGCTCAGCTCAGCCGTGAACCCTGAGCTAGTCTGGCAGCTTGGCTGTGAGGGAGGATCTGAAGCCTGGACGACTGGGCCTGCAGTCAGAGCCAGGGCTGGACTCACTGTCTTGCACTATGAACAGGTATCATCGATTTCAAAGAGAATGTCTAAATCTCCAGAATTCTGGAGTGGCGAGATAGAGGCTTGAACAGGGGCCACAGTGCAGATCATTTCAGTGTGGGGACACACACATTAGAGAGACACTATAGAAAACTAACTTCTTGATATTCAACATTGTTTTTTTTAATTAGGAATATTAAAATAATAAGAATATTAAAAATATGGATATTAAAAATATTCAAATTATCAATCAAGCAATATTCAGTATAACAGTCGAAAGTTAATGTTCAATTGTGCATGTTCATTTCCACTATTTTTATATATAGACTTCCTAGATCATCCTCATCATCATCTCACTCATCATCATCTCATCAACAGTCACTCAAAGTTAAAAACAATAACTTTAAAAACAATAATAATAATCATAACAGTTAAATGTAATCTTTAGCAGATCCATTTTTCAAACTGTACAATATAACATTGTGATGCATAAATGCACTTGTAGCATTTAAAATAATTGATTTTAGTTTTTAGTGTTTTATTTTCAATATATCTTAACAAAAACTACATTTTTTGGTCCCACTTTATATTAGGTGGCCTTAACTACTACGTACTTACATTTAAATTAATCATTTGATACAATGCACTTATTGTGTACATACATGTTTTTACATTGTACTTATATTTTAAAAAATACCTGCATGTAATGACGTCTGTAATTAATTTCTGTAACTACATTTAGTTACTACACTGTTGAACCATCCCTTAAACTTTAACCCACCCTTAAACCTACCCAATACCACCGAACCTGTCTCTAACTTTACCCGTATCCCACCTCAATAGCAGCAAAGGTGTTTTGTAACACAATATGTACATTGTACTTATTTTTTGATGCAAGTACATAGTAGTTAAGGCCACCTAATATTTGCCGTGCCATTTATCGGTTATAAACATAAAAATAAATATTGGTTTATCGATATCTGAAAGTTGCCTATTTAATTATCAGTAAATCCCTATTTTTAATTGAAACAATTCCAGAACTTTCTGTACACGGAAAAGCTAATTTATAGCCTATGTACGTTTCTTCTTCAGTTATCAGAGCAAAACAGTCTCACGAAAATACTTCATATGAGATGGAGAAAAGTTGTACCTTCTCGTTCAAGCCAAGTCGTACGATTTTGCCATCTCATACAAATTATTACAAGTTGTGATGACAGTGTGGGACTACATACTGTAACAAACGTCATGCTCTGGATGCCAAAGCAATGTTTCCCCCTCAAATTCTCCTCCACTTCACAGCAAAGTTGAATGAACACAAAGGCTGAAAGGTCTAAACACTGAATAAGTGCAGGGAAAGGGAGTGTGAGTAAAAGATGATTCCCCAGCACCAGTTTCTCCTCTTGCCCAAATCTTATCTCCTCCAACACTCGCTAACTCTCTCTTGATTGTGCAGTGGGAGATGCAGAAGGACATCAGTGCACTTGTCTGAGGCAATGAAACCCCCCCCCCCCCCCCCCCCCCCCCCATCCCCCACCCCTCTTCCTCTCGCTCTCTCTGCACAGCCCTCGCTGTGTTTTTGGCAGTCACAACTGACCATCATGAGCCGTGGTGCCAATTTCAGTGAAAACTGGCACATATGGCAGCTGAAGTGCCATATGCCATAACAGAATATTTTTGGCGGTTTCCTCCATTTGTATAATCACTGGATCCGATATAAAAGTGGCTCATTATTAATTATTCCTTTTACCATTTTGTACCCCTTTAAAAGAACCATTTTATGCAAGTGCAGCTCTGAGAGTTCATATAAATAGGAGTATTTGGTCATTTACAAAGAGATTAAAGAGGATGGATTTGGGATTCTACCTGTGCGTCTTCTGTAAGCCCTGCAAAAGCACCTGTGTGTGCATGATTATGAGAAAGAGAAAATGCTCAAAACCTGTTTCCCTCTACTCTAAACACTCATATACCAAGACCGCTGTTTTGCCTTCCTCTTTACAGGGTTTAGACTCCTTCCTTTTCCTCTTCTGCCCTCCATTGGAAAGACCATGTTAAGTCTTCAGTATGCTCAGCGCACTGGCCCAATCTTTCTTTATACCTACTTACCTAACCCATCCATCTACCTATCTACCTCTATCTACCCATCTATCTACCCATCCATCTACCCATCTTTTATTCTCTTGGTTTTACATTTAAGTACCACCTTATATCTTCATACATTTTTGCATCATTTTTGATAACGTAACTGCATTAATCGTACATTCACTGACACTGCTGTAGAAATGAACAGTCAGGAGCTTTGTAGTTTATATTGTAAAATAGTTTAAATCTGTGTTCTCTTGCCAATATAACAATGCCACAGCAGATTACATTAATCAAAACACTGATAAATATGAGGCTTGTTCCTCCATCAGCTGATCCCTATTGTTATCATGACATGCAGTATATGCTGTCATCCTTAATCTCCTGCAAGAAAAGCAGCAGCTGAATTGCTAAATAAAAAACAGACCCCTGTTAATTTTAATTATGCTCTGACTTACATCTGTTTGTAGTATGTTAATGTTTCTCCTTCTATCTGCTGGTAATAAAATCATATCATTCTAGGTTAGCGCATGGCTTGTCTGAATGTCTAGAATAGAGTTGGTCTTAATCCCTCAGCAGCTTATAGTTCGAGACCACAATCTTTCCTGTCTCCTTCTTAAACACTGGATTATTTTCTTACAATCAGATAGACTTTTAATACAAAAGAATATCGTAAACTCTTTCAAGTCCCTGTTAATATTCAATAAAACGTCTTTGTGACAAAAACCTTCTTTAACATCAGGGTCATGTTGCGCTGACAAACGACATCAAAGTACTACAATTAGCCTCCGTACGAGCATGCCACAGAGAAATCTGCTCCGTGTTGTATGTATACTGAGAAGGCAGTTTGCCCCAGTAAAGCAATGCTGTTAACAGGGGCTATATGTTTTAGAACAATAAAAGAGAAGGGGAGATTAATTCTGTCCACTGAACAGCCTCTGCCAGCCACTATGAACCTTTAGTTCATGAGCTAAACAGATGGCTACTGATTGAGCAAGCTTTCGGAACACTGTATGGGAAAAAAAAAGTCCTTATCATGCTTGGCTGAACAAGTGTTTGGAGCAACAAAAGATTTAAGGTTAAGACTGTGTAAATCTTTATGTCAAAGGCCTCACTATTAAAAAAAAATGTCCATTCCCATTGCTTGATTGAAAAAAAAAGTCCCATCATTTGAAATGTATAATGTAAATGGCACTAAATGTTTTATCTGTGGTAAAGAGCCTGTATCATATATGTGGAAAAAATTTTTAAAAAAAAGTGATTATTATGGAAAAAGACATTTTACAAGAAACTATATTTTATGCAAAGCAAAAATAATTTACCATATCAGTCTGAATTAGTTACACTTAATGCACTGTTGATATTTGAGTTATTCTTTTGTAATTTGCCATGAAGATCTCTAAATTGGGAGAGAATGGTGTTTACAAGAACATTTTATTTCAGTTTAGTCCTCTCTTTATCAGTGTAAAGGACAAAATTATGTAAAAAAAATCACTCAGTTGTGAATTACATATTTATTTGAAAAAAAAAAAAAACTTACTTGTTCTTTCAAGTAAACAGAAAACAATACTTGTTGATGGCCCAAAAAAACAGACATCTTCAGTTAAAGAAACTGTTAAATGCTAATATATAGAAATGCATTGAGATTATTTAAAGTTGTGTTTCTCAAGTTGAATCAAGTGTTTTAATTAGCAAGGCTCAAGTCTCGCTAATTAAAACACTTGATGTGATTTTATTTTAAGTACATTTTACATATTTTTGTCTCTAACACCTTTGGCTGCATCAAAAAAAAAAAAAAAAAAAAAAAAAAAAAAAGATGATTGTCAATGATGTCCTCAAATGCAGGATTGCTGAGGCAGAGACTTTTTTCACACTATAGCTACATTTATTTCAGTTTCTCTCTTTTTTGAAAAACTTACATAGTATCCACTTGTACTCAAGGAAAAGCACAGAGCACTCACTTTTGTTCTACAGTAGGCTATGCATACGCACTTGACCAGTTTACATGGCCAAACTATCAGTCTTTATATGGCAGGAACACAGCATTCATCTTCTGATAAAAGAGATTCTAGAGGTACAAACCACTAGAAAGATGAATAATTCAGCAGGAGGTAGGCTAGTTTAAATCTGTCTTATGACAATTTATTAATTCTCTCAATCAAGGTTTTGAGCTGGACGCCATCCAATGACATAAGTAGCCTACGCCCGTGTTTCTGTGAACCCCAATAGACCCCATAGAGAATCTATAGATTTGTTTAGCTTATCAAATCTTCAGACTGATTAATGTTAAAAACCATTTCGACATATCGGTTAAAAAACATCGGATCCGTAGCATACAAGTTCAATATGTTGACAGAAACTCTAGTGTGTGCACTTGGCTGGCTGAATACTCACTGCTGTCTCCCACAGATGTTAATACAGACATCAGAATCCAGTCGTGCTGAGGTCAGGTTGAGCACGCGGGGCTCTCGCGCTGCTCTCCTTGAGATGGAGCGCCACAGCAGGTGTGCACGCGACAAGCCTCTGCGCTCATGAGCCGTATCCCAGGCAGCCGCAAAGCGTAAGAGCGCCCCAGATGCCGATAAGTATCAGTCGAGTAATTTGTTAACTGGCGAACCATCACTGAGAAAAGTAATAATTATTTTAACGCAACGACATAATTTAGAGCTGGATCACGTTGCAAGTGGCGACATGCTGCCTGTACATATAAACGTCCAAGCGAAGACAGCAGTCGTCCTTGATATTAAGGAAGCTGTGACAAAGAGACTCAATGAACAGTAACTCAGAGTTATACGGAGAAACTTTTTGTTGGCCATTTTGTTATTGGCAGATTCGTGAAATCATAACAGACGAAATTATTTGCCTAAGCTTCCTAAAAAGTATTTTAACAGAAAAGTGCTACATAAAATGTGTTAATTGGTTAACTAAGTACCTTATAATGTTTTAAAAGACAATACATGTTTTATTTTTTTTTAAAGACAATATATATAATAAAATACAACATTACATGTAGCTACAATAACATGTAATGTTACTGTAAAATACAATTGTATTTTGCTTTATAAAATATGGAGGAAAATTATATTTATTAAAGCAATAGGCTACATATATTTTTACAGTAAAATTTTAAAATTGGGTGTGTGTGTGGGGGGGAGGGGGGTTAAGTAAAAAGTCTTATAATTTATGGAAAGGGGCATTCCCAAAAATTACCGCTCGAACCATCACATTTTTAAAAAATTACTGAGTTGAAGCGTTTTATGTTGCATTGTTGTTTAGTTATGTTTGCTTTATTTTACACTGATGGTGTTTGTGGGTAGCCTAATACTGGGCTCTGGCTTTGTTATTATTGGCCACAGTAGAAGTCATCATGTGACCTTCCTTTGTGTTATTATCAGTACATGTAACAGTAACAGAAAGATAGCCCACATGGGTTGATATATTAACATAATGTCATTTAACGACATATACAGTTATGAACTGTAAATTACAATCATCAAAATGCTAACCCGCGTAATGCATACATCGCCACTGTACTTTTACAGGAAAGGTCTGCAACAACTTCCATTTTTGACCATACATTTAACAACATTTTACAATGTAGCTATATTTAAAAACAGCATAATAAGCATCAGCTATTGAATATTATGCTAACATTAAAATGCACTTAAAAATATAGATGAATGTTCTTTGTTTGAAAATATAACAGAATTATGAAATATTCTGCAAATCTGCATCTGTTTTAGTGACAGCAGTGCACTTGACAACGTTTCAGCATAAGCACTCTGCTTCTACTAACTCTCGGCGACCGAAGAGTTAAAGGGAGGAGACGAAGCGTGTCACGCCTCATTGGGCAGATTATGTGCAGCAAACAAAAAGTGTGTATGTGGGTGCCACTCAGTCAGTCTATCGGCCCCATCTGCACGCCTCTCTGCGCTCGCGCATCATAAGACGGTCGGCAACACTGTCACTTTCAACAGACGGGGAAATGTACTGACTGCACGGACTTCACTGGACACGCTGAATACTTAAAGATATATTGACGGCAATTCCGAAACCTTGTGGATTATTTTACCCTAGAACCATGGTGAGTACTAATGACAATTTTGCAATAAAAACAACCGGAGGCTAGCAATACATTGGGGCTATGCAGCGCCCAAACAGCATCCTCGCAACCGAAAGCTCGCAGATGGTAGACGAAAGTCATTGAATCAGGGAAACGGGTTACACATCATAAAGTCATAAAGTTGGAATAACAACAAGACCGTAGATAAAAAGCGCAATAAATTTCAGCCTGAAACAGGAGGTTAATGGGTTCGTCTCCTCTATTTCAGAAATGCGCATAAATTCGTGGGTCTATTATAGTATTTAGTTGAAATGCATATTCATTGGATCCTTTGTGTGATTCTCAGGAGTGAGAGTGCGACCTCACAGCTACAAAAGGAGAGAATCGTGAAAGGAAGGGCAGAATTCACACTAAGGCTTTTTATGGATGAAGGGAACTTTGCTCTCATTTGTGCAATTCAACAGAGAGCCGGACGTGTCCGTTTGAAATAGCATCTTTATTATAAATAAAAATGCTCATTTAAACGCTTTGCAAAATATTTCAATCACATTTTCAGACTATTTTTGTATTACGCGCGTCAGTGTCGCTTAATTTGCGCTAGGCTATAAATACGAAGTAAAATAAAAAAAAAAGAAAGCGGTCTGTTTTATAACAGCACCCTACCTCTCAGCTGAAAAACTGTAAACGAATTTGTAAATTTTAGATGTTTTTAATAAACGTGTCTACAAATAGTTGCAGCATTTAACACGTTTTATGCTCACAGTAGATCAGTTTTCAATTCAGCTTTACAATTGCAGTAACAACATTTCCCTTCACACTTGTCGTTATTTAGAAATAATTTTTCATGGATATTTATCTTTTTAACCTTATCAAAAAAGCTGAGGAATCATTGGAAATCACAGCAATATGCCGTACTGTTAAAATTATAATAAACTGTTTTTAAAAACACATGAACAATATGGAAATGGAATATTTCCACACTTTTTTTTAAATGCTGCTAAAAATACTGTTGTGTTTAACAAGTTACAAGAGTAAACTGTAATTCACGCGTACGAGAGATTCACCTCATTTGTAAATGTGCATTAAGGGTTCGAAGAAGAAAAAATAATTAACTCCGCGTGCTGCCTTAATTAAAGTCTCAGAAGGAAAGTGGTGGATTATGGTAATAAGGAGACATACGTTCCTTCTTGTAGAAAGGAGCTAAAGGTTAGCTGACGTGAAACCAGTGACTTTGACAGTGCTACTGAATCCATTCGATATGGTCCCCGATTGTAAATAGACCGATTGGTCTCACAAGGCCAGATTTTCCTTGTCAAAGCCATATAAAATATTTTCGACAAGTGGAAGAAAAATCTGAAAACACGCATTGAGAGTTATTAATGTAAGCTAATACGGTCACAGTCATGCTTTTAAATCGAATTAATGCATTGTAAGAAATAGGTATTCATCTTCCCCTTTTTGTTTGATTACTTGTTTTTTCTCTTCTCTTTTACAGAATTAATTAAAAACTCCTTTAATTCAACATGTTTACATTTTATAAAATAGATTAGCCTATAGCTTAAATAACATACAATGTATTACATAACGTCAACAAAATAGCTTTATTTCAGACACATAGGTCCATATCAGTATATTTATATTTAGGCTATTTATCAATCGAATAAAATTAGCTTTAAAGAAAGAAAAAAAGACACAAGCCTAAATGTAAAGTAAGACTGCATGTTGAGAGGTTTTTGGTATTAAAGGTTTACAAAAGATTCACTTGGAACTCCAAATCAGATAACCTATGGAAAAAAAAAAATATTTAAACAATTTACATAGCCTACATTATATATAATACAAAAATAGTGACTGTTCTATTTATTCACATTAATTGACTGCTTTTTTGTTCTTACAGCAAATGATGGAGGAATCCAGTTCGCAGAGACTGGCCTGGGATGGCGACGCGAAAGCGATGCAGCAGTGTTTAACGGATATATTTACCAGCGTCTACACAACCTGTGACATTCCGGAAAATGCCATTTTTGGTCCATGTGTTCTGAGTCACACTTCACTGTATGACAGCATCGCCTTTATCGCTCTCAAGTCCACAGACAAACGAACGGCGCCTTACATCTTCAGGGTATAGTCACTGTTTATTTAAATTCCAACAAGTCGAGTGTTTGAACTGTCAATTTATCTAAGGCATATAGGCCTAATAGTTTGCTAACTATCGCTACATCAATCGATACTACAATATTTATTTCGCTTTTAAAGGAACTTTATTCTTTGCAGTTAATTACTGATATTTGAACATTGGCCCGATGTTCTAACCGCTTTATGTTGCCGGATACAGGTGGACACGTCAGCTGCCAACAGCTCTTCAGAAGGCCTGATGTGGTTGAGGCTGGTCCAGTCAGCGAGAGACAGAGATGAACAGAACCTAGAGGCCTATGTGAAGAACGGCCAACTATTCTACAGGTCACTGAGGAGAATAGAGAAAGATGAAGAGCTGCTGGTGTGGTATGGCAAGGATCTCATTGAGCTGCTGCTCCTGAGCTCAGGCAGAAATCAAGTGAAAAGTAAAGGTACACTTTGAAGATCAATATGTGCTATATTTTGGTCAAAAATAGCAGTTTAAATAGTAAATAAATATAGTTTGCTGTGTTTGGATAATTAATTATTATAGATTTATGAAAGTTTTTAAAAATGTGTACACATGAGACAAAGTCGTACATGTCAATAATTTATAAAAAATACGTAAACATTTAATTTGATTTGATTTTAATTATGTGTTAATAAAATTATGCATTACAAAATTCATATCATCATTATGTACCTGTTTGAGGACACTTTTTCTAAAATGTCTCTTTCTTTTTCTCTTCCCCTCCCACCAATTATGTGTTGTAGGAACGTCACCCTTTTTGTGCCCAGACTGTAGCCAGCGTTTCCAGTTCGAATTTCCCTTTTTGGCTCATCTGAGATTCCGCTGCACTAAGAGACTACAAAGCATGGCCAGTCCAGAGGAGGAGGCCAAGGATGCCAGTGACCAGGCTAGTCTACCTCCTGCCAGGTCCAGTCCCAAACTGGGCCGATCTGATGGCTTCTCCAATCCACAGGACGGAAAGCCATCCACAGACTTCCATAATCTAGCCAGGGATTTGGAGAATAACAGAACCAGTCCGCCGAGCGACAAAGAGGCCGAGATCCTGAGTGAGAACTCTGGAAAGCGCAAGTTCTCTGACATGGAGGACAGCAGGAACAGTGGATTATCTCAGCCTCCCAAGTCCAAAGAGGAGTTGGCCAACTCGGCGCAGCAGTACCGTGGAGCGTACGGTCTGGACGAGAGCAGGCGGGCCTTTTCCCCCTCTGTTTCAGAGTCGACGGAAATCAAGAGGAGCGCCTTTACAGAGGTCAAGAAGTCGCCTCAGGGCTTGAAGCACAGCAGCAAAAACTCCAGCTCCAACTCGGAAAACAAGGAGGCTGGCCGGCCCAGCAGCAACCCGGCTGAAAAGCACCTGAACATCAGACAGGTTCTCAGCGAGACTCAGCCCCCACAGTCCCGAATGGAGACCTCGTCAATTGGCAGCGCTTTCACTTCAGTGCCCCAGCAGGGTGGTGGAGGCTCGGAGAGAAAGAGTGCCTTTAGCCAGCCGTCTCGCACCTTCTCGCAGATATCACCTCTTGTCATGGCACCCAAGCTTCTGCCGGCGGTAGACTGCCATCCCGCGGTGGGCGACACCGTCTCTTCCAGTAGACTCTACCAGGCGGATCACCTCGCCGCAAAGCTCCAAGGCTCAGAGCTAGGCAGCAACTGCCCAGTGCCGGGTGGCATTGCAAAACAGAACCCTTTCTTGTACGCCACAGCCTTCTGGCCCAAGACGTCAGGCCCCATCCAGCTGCAAATGCCCTCTGCTCTCACACTCCTGCCCCCTTCGTTCACTTCCCTTTGTCTGCCTGCCCAGAACTGGTGTGCCAAATGCAATGCCTCCTTCCGCATGACCTCTGACCTGGTCTACCACATGCGCTCGCACCACAAAAAGGAGTATGCCATGGAACCTCTTGTTAAAAGGAGGAGAGAAGAAAAGTTAAAGTGTCCAATCTGTAACGAGTCTTTCAGGGAGCGGCACCACCTTTCCCGGCACATGACCTCTCACAACTGAATTTTTGAGGATTTATTTATTTTTTCTTTCTTTCTTTCCTCCTTTCTTACTTTTTCCTTGCAATTTTTTAATCAAAATGGAATATGGTTAATCTGGAGGAGTAATGCCAACACGTTTGCTCTCATTTTCAAAAGACATATACTGTTTAAATGGTTTGATTTCTCCAAATGTCATGTTTTTGTGTATGACGATGCATTTTGACTTAAAAACCTAAAATCTATTTATTATATGAAGCACTTATTATTTGAAAAAAGGGACAATAATAATGTAAGTGTACTTTGAATTTTGTATATATTTAATGTATAATGTATATAAATGAATTAAGATGCAGATCATTTCATTGAGAGTTATTCAATGACATGTTATGTCTATATGCATAAGGATATTGAACATTGGGAACATGATGTTGAAGTGTATTTAAGAGTGCATGTAAATTATAGTTATTGGTATAAGATGCAGTCTATTCGAAACAATGTAAATACTTGTTTTGTTTGAATACAAAGTGTAATATTTTGTGTCTGTGAGGAATAGATTCAGTGTTTCTTCCTTTTGCTGAAATTTACTATTTGATAGTTTATCTAATCATGTTGAATGCTTTGACAATAAAATAGCTTTATTTTCACCTGACTGTGTGATTAATTCTGCCTGGCTATAAAATGACAAAAAAATTATACCTTAAGCATTGCAAATACATAAAAGAGTAGACTGACCCTCTAAAAGGAGGAGTGTAGAGGGATGCTGTTTACAGTTGTGGGTAGTTTCCTTTCAAACAAGAGCCTTAATTCATACAAACACTAACGCGTATGTCCTGTTTAGGCTACTGTTTCAACACTCATTGTGAGTTTGTTTGTTTGTTTTTTTCCACTAAGAACTTGTCTTGGATAAATTAGCACCTTTGTAGAATAAGCGGAATTCTAATTTGTAGGCCTACAATTCATCGACCATCATCTGTAATACGTGCTCTAAAGGAATTAGTGTAGTCGGATTCGACACTCAAAATATTTGTGGGGAAATGCACAAAAATAATACATTTGTCTAAACATTTTTTCAGAAAATAGAGACACTGTGAGTACTATAAATTAAACCAAACTTTGATATAGTTTATTATAATAACAATAACAGTAACAACAGTGATAATGGTAATAATAATAGTAATAATAATAATAACAATAATAATAATTTAAAACAAGTAACATTTCCACTGCGATACATTTTCCTCAAGGGAAAACCAAGTATTGAATTAAAATCTAAAATAGCGTGACGCCTCCAAGAAACCCGGTCTTCGGGTTATTTTAATTCTTAGCCAATAAATAGCAAACAAAACAAACAAACAAAACGAAAAACGGCTGCTATATTAAACATAAGCGCTTTGTTTTTCAAACGACTTGCGGTTTGTGACCGCGACAATAACATCAATTAAAAGTGTTAATTGTTTCGCTTGATTCACTGTTTGTGCTCATCATTCTGTATAGTGCGCGCAACAGGAAATTAAGAGAAGAGTAAATGATACTAGGCTACTTGATTCCATTATTAGCTGATATAAAAAGCTCTATAAAAACTACTGAAATGGACTCAGTTCAACAAATACTATGAAGCAAGAGCCTTGAATGTAGCGTAGTAATACCCAGATATAAAGTCTAACTGTAAATTTAGGCCTTTTGTATAAAAAGAAAAAAAAAAATACAAACGCTCTCTAATGAAAATTATATAATCTCGATTTAGACATTTATTACATATCTATCAAATGTGCCACAAGTATGACCATGCATAAGAATTACAAAGTAATGCCAATTTATACCTGTCAGTCAACTTCATTTGCAATTATTATTTTTCCGTAATAGACAATAAAACACCATATAATTGTTTTCTTAGCTTTATATGCATATTTAGGCTATGTCTTTGTCAAATATATATATTATATCTGAACTTGTATTGTGGCGCTTGAAACCAAGGAGCTAAGAGGGAGATACAAGATGTTAAAATAGCTCAACAGTGACACCAAGCTCTTATAATGAAAAATTCAACCAAATCAGGATTTTTTAAAAAAATGATTTGAGCATTGCAGAGCCTTAGTCTGCCACCTAATGGTCGACAGAGGCCTTAACGCAGCCAAAGTTCAACCATCTCCAAATCAATAAGTTATTTTATAATATAATATAATATAATATAATATAATATAATATAATATATAATTATTTAGAAGACAGTGTAGTGGCCAAAAGTGATGTCCAGACAAGATATTTGTTTTTAATTACCTTTTCAATTAAACCATCAAAATACAAGGAATATATATATATATATATATATATATATATATATATATATATATATACTGTATATAAAATATAAATATTAAATATTTTTAAAAAAGCGGGAAGAACAAAACAATAAACAGGTATTAAAGGTATTTATCAGAAAAAAAAAATAGGCTAACAGCTACAGGTTATATTTTACTATGCAAAAAACAAAACAAAACAAAAAACAACAACAAATGCATAGACAAACAAAAAGCTTACAGGAAAAAGCTTACATTGGTCACAAATGGTTGGTTCGCTCTTCTCTTTGCATGGCCAAAAATAATGTCTGCACAATTTTGCATGTTTCATTGCATTATCACAGATAAAACATTTGATTCCAAGCACAACTATGCAATATGCTTATGAAATCTGTAACAAATTTTTAATAATATTTTAATAAAGGGTGAAGATTTCAATTTTCCTAGGTTGGACATAATTTTAGGCCACTACTGTATATATAAAGTGGCCTTCTGAAAAAAAGAAGAAAAAACAAAACAAAAACACTTATTAGGCACTGAACTTTGATTCAAAGTGATAGCAATTTAATAGGTGGACCTAAAAAAATCATAAAACATGATCAAAGAATTAAGTCCAGAATATGAGGTAATGGCCTGGTAGATGATGATAGTCACTTACACTTGGTGAGGATATTTATTGCCTGACCCATGTTTTGTGACCGGAGTCATCCGTACCTTCATAATCTCCAGTTACATTTGTCACGGTATCACTCAGCACCTCTCGTCAGTCTCAGTTTATACCCCTCTCACATGTGGCCAATGTGGTCACCCTTGGCTAACCTAGCTGGCCCGCTTCTCATACTTTACGTGTGATTGTGTCCTGTGGTAAACTGCTCTTCTGCATCTGTCTCTTCCCTTCATCTTCCTGTTGTTCTGTAACATCTTGGCAATGGGGTCCTTGCATCAAAATAGATCTGTGTGAAACACACCAATCTCAAACAGTATGTACGAGTGATGTATTTATAGATTATTGACACTAACGATTCAGTGACATCCGAGATCATGACGAGAAAGCCAAATGCATGATTTATAACTGCTGATTTACTGTTTGCATTCCTCCAAACAATAACAGATAGGCCAACTTGTGTAATTTTGCAAATCGCTACTTACCAAATAAATATCTTTTTATACAAAATTATCTTGATGCAAAAAATATTACAGTGTACAAAATAGTCAGCCTAACAACAGGAACACTGCAACAATATTACAGAGATATTAAAGTAAGTCGCCATGAAATCAAAACTGACAATTCTTGTTGTTGTTGCTTTTTTATGGAATATTACAGAGGTGAAAAAAACAATGGTATAGAAACAATTGTAAATTTCACAAATAATAACAAAGAAATAGCAAGCAACTCATTAAATTAACCTTGAAAAGTAGAAAGACTGAATTAGTATTTTCCAGTCCAATAACTTCGACAAATAATTTTTTTTTACAGTGAATGTTTATTAGAAATCCATGCACATCATAATTTTTCATTTTTTCTTGTTCGAGAAGCTGTGTCACTCGGATATATGCCACAATAGGGAAGAAAAGTTGATTGCATCATCTGTTTCATGCAGACTTTAATAAATGAGTCCATGGTTTGACACGAGAAGTGTGAAAGTTCACGGTCTGATACTCAGCGCTGCCATAGAAGATGGCAAATATTAGGAAATATCAGACAAATGAATGGTGTGATCGAAGAGTCAAATATTCTATAATGCGGTGTAATTAGCATGATTAATATATTTGTTTGTTTGAACATCTAATTTGTCTTTAACAGTTTATTCTATTTTTCAAAGCCTGTTTATTCCATGAATTAGATTGTCATACCATTGGTTGAACCTATCTACTGTATATGAAAAAGCACTACACAACAGCCTGCTATTTTAAAGCAGCACACATTCAATCTTCCTCCGCGCTGACATGGACAAATTTACACTTAGCGTTCACTTCAAAGATGAACAGATTCACTTTATAGACATGCTTTTGCACTTAGCATGATCTCTGTCCTCCTCAACTGTTTGTACCTGTCTTCTGTGCGTCTGCCTTGCAAATTCTAAGCATTGCTGAGAGTAATAGACAGATCTGAGAGTGGGCAATGTAAACTGCACCTGTCTCTTCTCTTCAAACTTCTGTCCTTCATGGGTCATACTCTAAATCTTCAAGTAAAGAGAAACAGATTATCAATTGATTTTAGGCATCTCAAGATCTTCTGCTGACTCTCTTTTCTTGCTTATATACCTTAAATATTTTGTTTTAGGGTATTTTAACCAATAATCATACAATATCAAACATTTTGGTGACACACTCAAAAATGAAAATTCAAGATTGGTAACACTTTACAATAAAGTTTCATTAGTTAACGTTAGTTCATGCATTAACTAACATCAAGCATTTATTGTTACAGTATTTATTAATTTTTGTTAATGTTAGTTAATAAAAATACAACTCCTTTGTTAATTCATGTTAGCTTAGTACCATTAAATAATATTAACAGATGCAACTTTTGATTTTATATAATGTATTAGTAAATGTTGAAATAACCATTAACTAAGATAAATTATTGTATTTTTTTTGTTAGTTTTGTATTCTCAATCTTAAGTTGCTTATTAGCATGCATATTACCAGGATACTGGCTGTTTATTAGTACCTATAAAGCGCATATTAATGCCTTATTCTGCGTGACCATATTCTACATCCTTAATCCTACCTAATTCCTAAATGTAACAACTACCTTACTAACTATTAATAAGCAGTAATTAGGAGTTTATTGAGGCAAAAGTCATATTTAATAGTTAGTTAATAGAGAAAATTGGACCCTAATCTAAAGTGTGACCGTTAGTTCATGTTACCTAATGTAGTTAACTAATGTTAACAAATGGACCTTATTGTAGTGTTTCCTGTGAATCACAAAAGACGATATTTTGAACAATTTATTCTTTTTTGTTTGTTTGTTTTTTCTCATTGTGACCACATTTTTACTTAATGGACAAAAAAAAAAGTTAAAAAACATCCTTTTTTGTCTTACACAGGTCAACGACAGGAATGAATAATGACAAAATTTTCATTTTTGGGTGAACTATCCCTTTAAGTGGTTTCTTCCTATTTCTAGTAGAAGAATGATATTATTGTGCTGAAAATGAGATTTCAGTGAATGAATTGTTCATTATCTTCGATGCTTATGAGCTAAATTTTTTTTAGAAGTAGATTTATATATTGCATGCATATGAAATCAAAGTAAACCGCTCTTGTTCACATTCCATAGTTACAGTTATACTGAGCACGCAGGTGTCAGTAGCTCAGCCGCTAACAATGTCAGACACAGCTGTTGTTCACTCCGCTAAGGCTATGGGGTGAACCGCAATCGAACATAAATTATACAACCGGACAAAAGATGTACCAGTCATTCATGCACTGTTAATACAGACACCAGCACCATCACGTTGTCGTTGTTGGGTCATGCCAGGTCATTAACTGGAACAAGCTGTAAGCTTTACGAATGCAGTGTACAGGTCACATATTTTATCTTGACTACCACCAGGTTTGTTGTTGTTTCTTGCTCTGGACCATTTGTCAGAGTGCACAGGGTTCTGCTCTCAGAGAGAGGCCACTTTAAGCACAGAGGTAAAATATAGGCCTTCGGAAAGCCACTGTAAAACTATACGGAACTAATCTTTCAATGCTGTGCAGGCATTTTGAGTGTCCAGCTCTGATTACTGTGCCTTGAGCCAGAGCAGTCAGGTAGGCCTGAAGGTGGATTTATGCCACGGGAAGTGCACAGGAAACTCCCTGTTGATTGGTGAGAGGGAGGAAATGGTGACTGTTTGTTGGTTTTACTAGATAGGAATAAGGGCGAGAGACAGAAAAGAAGGGGGAGGATGGGAAGACTTCAAAAGATGTATTTCTCTAGTCCACAAGAGGGATATGGGACTACATCAGAGAGTCCAGCAATTTCCGTAGCCCCAACTATGACCTGGAGGAATGGAGGCTGGTGCAAAAGCCTGGCACTCAAAGGAAGATGCAGAGAGTCCAGAGAGAAGCAGATGTGGATGATGTATTGGAAAAGGGCTGTTGCTGAACTTTTGAGGTTTTTCAGAGACTACACAGTAGGTGGTCAATAAGAGACAATCTCAAAAAAGAGGCTGAGTATGTCTTAGCTCACATCAGTGCATATGTGTTACTAAAAACAAAATTGGTATTTTTGTTAAAATTCTTAACAATATAATGTGATACATTCATGTTATACTGTTCTAAATTTCAGATTTTTCCCTTGTGCGAAATGTCACAACAGTTACACACTCACCAGCCACTTTATTAGGTACGCCTTGCTATCGGGTCAAATAGAAACCTGATAACAACCCGATTTTCCCCCAAGAGGAAAAATGTATTGCTCAGTGGTTGCTTTTTCTAAGCTCATGAGACTTAGTTATGATTCTCATATATCCCCTCATTTTAGTATAAACAGACTTTCACATGTTTTTCCTAAAATTTCTTAGGAGAAATAAGAGTAGACAGAAATGAGACATGAGAAATATCTTAGAGAAAAAGAGTCAAAACTGAGAGAGTGGTGGGAGAAACATAGAACATCTCTTTATTGTCTTGCTGCAGTCTCTTTCAAGACTCCATTATAGGAATATTTTATTGCTCAGAAGTTTTCTAAGCTCGTGAGACTTAGCTGTGATTCTCATATATCTCTCATTGTAGTATCAACAGTGTCGCAGATTTTTTTTATCTTAAAATGCCTTAGGAGATATAAAAGTAGACACAACTGTGACATGAGAAAGTTCTGAGAGAATGGAGTTCAAAATGAGAAAGAAGAGATCTCTTTATTGTCTTGCAGTAATCTCTTTCAAGACTCCATTATAAAAATATTTTCAGAGGTTGCTTTTTTTTTTTTTTTTTTTTATGACATTGGGGTTTTTCACCTTTAATGGATAGGACCGTATGATGAGAGACATGAAACTATGGGAGAGGCGAGAAGGGAACATGAGCAGGAAAGTACCATGGGACTCAAACTCGTGCTGTCTGAGGTGCTGCTGTGCCTCAATGTTGATGTGCTGCCCACAAAGCTATCGTTCTGACAGAGCTTTCTCTAAGCTCAGGATACTAAAGGCTGATTATTCTCTTATATGTCTCATATATTAGGTATCAGCTTTGTCTTCTGGTGCCAGTTGCATGAACGTAGCATAGTTGCATATTAACTTCAGAACTAGTTTGACTAAGTAGCAGTTAACCAAAGCGCAAACAGTCTCATTTTTCCCATTTAAATTAAACAGATACATTTTTATGTAACTGACTTTAAAAAGTTTATTACATGTAAACATGTAAACATGTTAAATTATTTTTTTACTAATATTGTAAATACTGAAACTTTCATTTAAATAGCATTATATATTTCAGAATATGAAGGGTTACTTGTTTAAATTTATCTTCAGTGCCCAACATTGTATATGCAGAGTATAGTGAACTCATTGACATGTTCAAGAAACCAGTTGAGAAACCAGTTCAAGATGATTTGAGCTTTGTGACATGGCACGTTATCCAGCTGGAAGTAGCCATCAGAAGATGGACATGGTCAGCAACAATACTCAGGCAGGCTGCGGTGTTTAAACAATGCTTAATTGTTACTAAGGGGCCCAAAGTGTGCCAAGAAAATATCCTACACACTTTTACACCACACTCAGCCTGAACCGTTGATACAAGGAAGGATAGATCCATGCTTTCATGTTGTCTACACCGAATTCTGACCCCTATCATCTAAATGTTGCAGCAGAAATAGAGACTCATCTGTCCATGCACCATTTTTCCAATATTCTAAAAAACACTGAAAATTCTTTTGTGATTCACAGAACAATAGAAGATAGGAAAAACGAACAATATTTTGGTAAGCTGGTGCAAATTTGTAGCCTCAGTTTCCTGTTCTTAGCTGACAGGAGTGACAGTGTGGTCTTCTGTTGCTGTAGCCCATCTGCTTCATGGTTCAACGTGTTGTGCGTTCAGAGATGTTCTTCTGCATACCTTGATTAGTGGATATTTGAGGTACTGTTGCCTTTCTATCAGCTCAAACCAGTCTGGCCATTCTCATTTGACTTCTGCCATCAACAAGGCATTTCACCCACAGAACTGCCACTCACTGGATATTTTCTCCTTTTCTAACCATTCTCCATAAACCCTAGAAATGGTTGTGCGTGAAAATCCCATTAGATCAGCAGTTTCTGAAATACCCGTCGGACACCAGGTTTTCTATAATCGAAATCTGTATTTCTTGAACACAATGTAATATGTATATAAATAAATATCTGAACATTTTAAAAAATATTATATATTACAATAAATAAATATATTTGTACCTTATTTTATGTATATTCAAATTATGTATATTTAAAAAATGACATTTTTAAAAAGTTTTTGTACTTATTTTTTTTACATGAATGTAAATATATACACTATATTGCCAAAAGTATTGGGACGCCCCTCCAAATCATTGAATTCAGGTGTTCCAATCACTTCCATGTCCACAGGTGTATAAAATCAAGCACCTAGGCATACAGACTGCTTCTACAAACATTTGTGAAAGAATGGGTCGCTCTCAGGAGCTCAGTGAATTCAAGCATGGTACCGTGATAGGTTCGCCACCTGTGCAATAAGTCCATTCGTGAAATTTCCTCACTACTAAATATTCCACGGTCAACTGTCAGTGGTTTCATTACAAAGTGGAAGCAATTGGGAACAACAGCAACTCAGCCATGGAGTGGTAGGCCACGTAAAATCACAGAGCGGGGTCAGTGTATGCTGAGGCGCACAGTGCGCAGAACTTTCTGCAGAGTCAATAGCTGCAGACCTCCAAACTTCGTGTGGCCTTCAGATTAGCTCAAGAACAGTGCATAGAGAGCTTCATGGAGTGGGTTTCCATGGCCGAGCAGCTGCATCCAAGCCTTACATCAAGTGCAATGCAAAGCGTTGGATGCAGTGGTGTAAAGCACGCCGCCACTGGACTCTAAAGCAGTGGAGACGTGTTCTCTGGAGTGACCAATCACGCTTCTCTGTCTGGCAATCTTGTCTTGCCAGGAGAACAGTACTTGCCTGACTGCATTGTGCCAAGTGTAATTTTTGGTGGAGGAGGGATTATGGTGTGGGTTGTTTTTCAGGGCTTGGGCTTGGCCCCTCAGTTCCAGTGAAAGGAACTCTGAGCATACCAAGACATTTTGGACAATTTCATGCTCCCAACTTTGTGGGAACAGTTTGCACAAACCAAGGTCCATAAAGACATGGATGAGCGAGTTTGGTGTGGAGGAACTTGACTGGCCTGCACAGAGTCCTGACCTCAACCCGATAGAACACCTTTGGGATGAATTAGAGCAGAGACTGCAAGCCAGGCCTTCTCTTCCAACATCAAGTTGCAATTAAGTTTTAAGTCTTGATTAAATAGCAGATAAAAGAGATAAATGCAGAGAGTGTTTGGGACTGCCTTACATATAGAGGAAAATTATTCCAGAGTTTCAGGGCAAAAGCATGATCTCCCAGTTTTTATGGACAAAATAATGTATTGAGTGTAAGTAACGTATATAAATAATGTACATAAAATGTCTAAGCACTTGAAATATTTCATGTTATTTATATATAAATAGAATAATATTGGAGTTTGCTAATGTTTATTACCATTATAAATACATTATTGTGTATACACATGCAATTACACCAACTTCTTGAGTAATCAAACTATCATATAACTATTAGAAAGGTGAATGATGCATTTAATTATGCATAATCAGTTGCTGCATCAAATCAAACATAGGCAAACTTCACTGATGATACTCACTGACACTTTTTAAAAGTACATTGGTAACATTTCATTTATACCTCTGACTGGTGTGTGTAGCGAGGGGGGAAGCAGAGCTTACCCTGCTCGCTTTTATCTTGCCAAATCTGTCAGTAGGTACTGATCGCTCTACACTGACAGCGTCTCGTCAGCGATTTCAGTGCTCACTGACAGGCAACTCTGTCTGTAACAAGTGAACAGGTGCTTCTTTGTTCCTCACCAAATGCCCTTGGACACTTTGCAAAAACAAAGCGCCGGCTTTCTCATAAATGAATGAGGGACTACTTTGTCCAAAGCAAATGTTTAGATCTATTACAGATTAAATGCTTGACTGATCTGTGGGCTGTTTTGAAAGGACGTGTTTGAAATGTGTGGCCATTTTCACGTCGCCTCATGCTCCAACTCTCAGGAATAGGAGGAGGGAATAGGGTGAGAATCTTTGACCCTTAGAGTACAGCTCAAAAATATGTCTCTGGTTTGAGAAAACCTCAAGACAGAGAGCAAAAACCTTCTCTCTTGTTCCGCCTTGCTGTGGTGGAATGTTTCAGCTAACTGTGGGCACGTTTGCAAAGGACTAAGGTTGAGAAAGTGGTTCTGGGGTCACAACGCATACTCTACTTGATTGTTATTCCAATAGGAAATCTACATAAATCATCAGAAAAACACCCTCAAGCAAATGGAAACTACCTTGTCACATTGTGACTTAAAAATAAATAACAGTAATTCCCAAATCAGCGGGCTGTAAAAGAGCTTGTAAAACAACACAAATCACACGTAGAGGGAAATTAGGAAAGAACTTTCTATTTTAAAGAAGTTTCATCTCTTAAATGTTAATACTGTTAATGCAATTTAAAGCCCCCCCCCCCCCCCCCCCCCCAATATTAGCTTCCACATTATATAAAACATAAAGCAAGTCATAGAATTCATATAATATATGACTGCTTACAAAAAACTTTTGCAGTTTAATATACAACAAACGCATAACTTCTAAAAACATAAGCTTTCAATGAAGAGAAACCAAAATGACAGTACACTCTTAAAAGAAAAGATTCTATATAGAACCTTAATGGGTTCTGACATGGTGCTTCATGCTGTATATAAAACTCATCCCATCATGAGATCATTTTATTGATTTACTTTTAATGAATTAATTTTTTTATTTTGATTAAATGTTATGAAACAGCTCAAAACATACTTTATCACTAGAAAAAAAAAACTGTTAAATGTAAAAAGTATTATGCAATCATTTAACACTGTCCAGACGCTGTCATTCGTGGCAGTACCTGAAAACTCATCTCCTCCCATGTTACTCAAAAGCTTAATTCACAGATAATGATCAACGAAACGGTAACAAATGATTCTTCCCCAGGAGAGAAAAACCTGCATGATACTACAAAGTTGTTAAAAGCCAGGATCATTGATGAATCAATCAGGATCATTGGTGTTTATACTCATCTGGGGTATTACCTCACTGCAGTTACTGGAGGGTCCAACACAAACAAATGGCCTTTACAATTTGGGAGGTAAACAGTTCTGCACTGTTTACATTAAAGTGATCAATCCATGTTGTGCAGCAAGTGAAACAAAGAGGAACCTACATCACAGACCTCCATGTCTCAAGTCATTTATCTAGTGATTAAGTTTGTAATGTTTTCAGAACGCATTCCTTTCAAATTACTGAAGGCTGCCATCACATTTTAAAGGTAACTCAAGATTCTGTGAGCAAAATGCTCTAGGAAATTCATACATATAAGAGAACAAGAGCATATACCATGCATATTGGCCTCGTCATCTACACAACAAATTGCTTAACTAATTGCTCACAATGGCATGCAAGTATACTGTATCTCATTAGCTTCATTTGCTATGATATTAATTTTTTTTTTAAAAAGTAAAATTTGACCATAAAAGTATCTATGTGAGTATTTCTATACCTTAAAACCTCAGTGATATTGTATTTAGATGGTTTGCTCTCATTTTTCAAATAAGCATAAAGGGCCACAGTTTAGACTGTGCTATTTATAATATTCCTTTAAAGGTGTAAACTTTTCTTGGAATTTTACTGTCATCTTGAAATTATACTGGCGGGAATGAAGTCCACATTTAACTATCCAACACAATATAGTGTGAAGATGATTGAAATTCATGTTTCAGACATTTTAAAAGGAACAGTGAAATTCCCGCTGTGCGGCCCTTTAAACAGAAAATGTGTAGTGCTGCTTTTCTCTCAGCAGGTATAGCAATATTAAAACAACTGGCCTCGACACCACTATTGTTTCATTATTAGAGGGCCAATGAAAAACAAACTGAGAGGCTTTTCAAAGGCTCCAATGAAATTGTAACATTTTGATTAATTCTGTGTTGTCATTAACATGTGCTACATGAAATTAATCCATGTAACAACTTGGCATTATGCCAATTAGCAAAGAGTACAAACATATAATTTACCTTTTCAAAGACTTTCTTGAAAACCTCACATTGAATTTTAAGGGATGCCGACCATTTTACTTACCATTCGTTTTTAAAATAGCAAGATTTCACAGCTGTAAAACACACCTAGTTCTTGTAATATCAAAGTCAGTCTTCATCCTGAAGGTCCTCTTTCCATATTTCACCTTCTATGAGTTCATAGGGTTCATACACATAGCCTCCAACATGAAATTTATATTTATATATTTTAAGTTTTGTTGCTTGCTTGTCCCAGTAAGAATCAGTGCTCAGAATTTCCAATAATGATGCAACTGCCTGTGTGGCAGACACGTTCACGAGGCTCGTGCGCAAAACTACAGAGCTGCATTAGAACCTGTAAGCATTCCGGATAGACAGCTTCGACAATAGCTTCTCATCCAGTCATAAAGTATGTGCTTGTCCACCAATGGTATACACGTTCCCTCGTGCTTAAAATAAAGAAGGAGTATGTATGTGGGTCATTCAATTCACTTGAAGCTCTTTTTCGGATTAATTTCTTCAGAAATACGTAAGGCCCATACAAAAATTCAATTCGTCAGGCTAATATAGGGACTTCTTATATAAACATGTTAGCAGTATTAAAAATCATATT
Source organism: Ctenopharyngodon idella (assembly GCF_019924925.1). Lineage (NCBI taxonomy): Eukaryota > Metazoa > Chordata > Actinopteri > Cypriniformes > Xenocyprididae > Ctenopharyngodon > Ctenopharyngodon idella. Next base: position 21,324,262 of record NC_067224.1, on the reverse strand, counting down.
ATGTGGGGTTTTAAAAATATAGCCTATAGATGGTAACTGTGCACATTTTATCAATCTAACGTTTTATCAGTGGCAAAAATCTTATATAAAAAAATGGTTAATCTTATAAAAATAAAATAAAATAAGGAGTGGAAAGATTCCAGAAAAACGTTTGTACATCAAATCAAAATAAACACGCTTGAGGCCATTTTTATCAGGAGTCAAGAAATTCATAAATCAAGGACCTCGATGTCAAGGTCATTAAGATTATATAATATATCTTCACCTTATTAATGAAAAGGAACGTTTTGATCAGGTCAAATGGAGTCACCAAACCAATTAAAAATTATGATATAGCCTACCTTGAAAAATATATGAAAGCGTGAAAAGTTATGTAGCCAACTCACGTGCATCCTATGTGATGTTTCGTACTTTTTACTTAACGGTTACATCACTTGACATTAAATACATTATCTGGAGCTACTGATATAAACGTTTTTCAAAAGTATTACAAAACACGAACACACAACAGCTAACATTTCTAAAAACTTGCCACATATGTGTTTTAAACTAGATTTCTAAAGGATTTCTCTATTTTATCATCTCGAATAAATTAAATTTGTATGCATTTCTATAAGCATATTCCTGTTCCTGTTCAAAGACGCGCTGTTGGAGCTGCATCTCCAACAATATATAGATCTCAGGGCGGTTTGAATGTTTCGTCCGATATAAATTGAGGATGAGAGAGAGCGTCCTGCACATCTCAGGCACGCATCAAGCAGTGAGATCATATGTGATATAAATATCTCTTTGCCAGCAGATCTGCTCCAGCTCCTGCAGCCGAGGGTAATGCCCACCAGTGAAACAGCGAGTTACCTCAGAGCGCTGGAACAACAGCAAAATGCTGGAAGTGGCCTAACACGCGCACAGACAGCTCTCTGGAAAGAATGAACGTTCCTCTCCTGCTTTTACTCCTCTTTCAGTTGCCTCGCTCTGCAGTGCTTACGGGATCTGAACGCGCGTATTTGGAGCACCAACTTGTCGAGGAAGGGCGCGTATCAGGGCGCAGGACTGGCAGACTGTACTGTAGAGTTGGAATAGGTTTCCACCTTCAGATTCACCTCGATGGAAGAGTCAACGGGAGTCACGAACCTAATCCGTTAAGTATGTTATCATTTACCATATCTTTATGGACTTACAAACATTTGGTTATGTGGAGAGTGAGAGTGTGGAGAAATTAGTGACTAATTGATTGATTTCTGATAAATAAACTTACCAATACTCAATACGAATGCCACTGTGCTAATTTACATCCAAAACGCTGATAAATTATTAAAATGACCCAATGTAATCATTGAAAAGCTTCAAAAGCTTGTATGTTTAAACAGTTTTGCATAATAGAGAAGCTCATTCTCATACAGACAGAATCATAGCAGGTTATTGATGAGCTGTGCAAATATACTTGAGACAATTTTAGCCACAACAGGACACAAGTAACTGTTATTGCAGATTGACCTGGCTGAATGAATGATAAACTACAGTGCTTCCTCTTTGGACTCTCTCGTTTGGAGCGGCTTGTTTATTTACAGGTATGGGGAACAGGTGCAGCGGCTGAGATCAGAATGCTAGTGAGCTGAAAGCTGGAGTGAGTGGCATCATTAACATGCCATGCACTAGATTTCTGTTAATGGCTGAATAGCTTGGTGCACATGCCGTAGTACTTGGTCTATTTAGAGGGTCTACTGTAAAACAGATGATGAAAATTAGATTAAAGTAAAAAGGACTGTTATGAGTTTGGCTGTGGGTGTTAAGTCCAAATGCCAGACAGAATATTTAGAACATCATTGACCTGAAACATCTCTCTGAAAGAAAACAGCCTAGTCAATCTAGTTTTATATGCAGTCAGTTTTATATAATTATGTGAAAGCAACTCAAAATAAAAGAATATATATGCAGAGTGCACACAATATAAATGAAAGCACCCCAAATGTATAGGACTGGCAACAGAAAGTCACATTTTCTGGGTGGTTGTTTTTACGATGTCTGCGTGTTTTAGAGTATGTGTTGTTGTATTTTCTTTATTGCTTACTGTATAAAAGCATCTAAAATCCTGTCTAATAAAAAAAGACATGACAAAGAGGCTATGTTTATTGAATCAACACTGAACTGAACACTGTCGCTGCATGCTTATAGCTGAATTGAACTTGTTTCATAATGAATGAACTTTACAGTTCAGTTATTGAACTGAACTGAATCATCACTGAACTGATTTGAGCTGAATAATGACATTATTATCTTGCTACTGTTCCTTTACAGCAGAATTTGAATTTGTCGCATATTTAACGAAGTGTGCATTATTGTGAAGCTGCTTTGAAACAATTTCTATTGTATAAAGCGCTGTAAAAATAAAGTCACACAGTCAGTTTTTGGAATTAAATGTATTTACTAACAGATGTGACTCTCAAATTGTTGTGTACATTCAGCAGCAGACAGGAGTAAATAGAATATTGTCTGAACTGTAACTGAACTCAATCCTCTTCTTTAACCTGTGATAGCCTCGAATAATACTTGTAACCATAATGACAGAATATAATATCAAGATTATATATTGTGTCTTTAAGTTGTTTTTGTTTTTTGTTTTTTTAGCTAATTTCTGTGTAACACCCCCTACTTTTGTCCTGCTAGATATGCAGCTAAAAACTCTAGTTCATTTTGGTAACACTTTATTTTACAGTGTCACTGTTACATACAGTATGTTACATGTACTGTAATTACGATAGTAACAACTATTAATTATGCATAATTACATGCAGCTAACCCTAAACCAAACCTAACCCTATAGTAACTATAATGTTACTCAGTACTTAAATGTATAATTACAGTGTAACAAAGACACCTTAAAATAAAGTGTAAACCATTTTCTTCTTCTCTGCATGCCCAAAGACTTAAATTTGCCATTTTTATTAGATGAGAGAGGTTGATAGACCTAACATTAGTGATGACAGCAAAGAATAACAGTGCACGTCTCATGGCATACGTATGTCAATGACACAACAACCTGCACATATCACATGAACTTGCTTTCAAAATTCGGTCATGACACTTTGACACTTTGGTTATAGAACGCGTTTGTCACTCTCTTTTATAATAATAACTAAACAGAGCAGTATGTATCACTCCAAACAGGAATTACAACTGTATTCTGCTGCTGTGTGAACATAGCCATTGTTTGACCTTTGACATTTAGGACATAAAGGTCATCAGTCATCACTGCAATCAATGTGTTTTTCTCAATCTGTAGGTGTGCTGGAGCTTTTTGCCGTGTCTCAAGGGGTCATAGGGATCCGAGGGGTTTTCAGCAACCGATTTCTAGCCATGAACAAGAGGGGGAGGCTTCATGCAACTGTGAGTCTGATCCAACACTATTTTAACACAATATAAACTTATATATCCACTAAAAGTAAATGGAAACCAACCCAAATGTGCTAAACAAACTCCCCATACACACTTTTGAGGGAAATCTCGGCTTACTATGATATTTGTGAGCCTTTGCAAATTATCTCTACAAAGACTTGTACAGCACACAGCAGTGGAGAGACACACTGCAGTTTCAGAGCAATCTGGCTTTGCAGGGGTCTGGGCTGTCTGATAGAAGGCTGAGCTTATTAGCATGTGTTAATGGGAAGAGCAGATTAAAACGAGTCTGGGGTAGTTGATAATCTTGCAAGGAAGAGGAAGGGAATCAATATGTGTGTAAATAAAGTTGGGCAGCTGTAAGGGTACTTCATATGCAAACAGCAAGAATAGGGATTTATGCATACAAAGAAACAGTAATAATCTATATTCATTTTTAGCTTTATACTCTTGCATAATAGGAACTGCCTTTTTTCCAGTTTATCTTTAATTTGAGAGAGAGAAAAAAAATCATCATAAAGGATCGGTTTAGGGAACACTACAAAACCCCAAACTCAATCTAACCAATGTATTCAAACCAATCTATCATTATCATTATTCAGCTTTCACCTTTACATTTTACATATATATATATATATATATATATATATATTTTATTAGCACTTATACTTGGTCACTTGGTAAGTATCTGTCACATGTACATAAAATTATACATACTGCCATTCAAAACCTTGGGCTCTGTAAGATTTTTTAATGTTTTTGAAAGTCTCTTGAGGTCACCATAAATAAAGTAAAACAGTAATATTGTAAATTGTATTATTACAATTTAAAATAACTGTTTACTATTTTAATATATTTTAATTAAAATGTAATTTATTCTTGTCAAAATGTCATTACTCCAGTCTTCAGTGTCACATGATCCTTCAGAAATCATTCTAATATGCTGATTTGTTGCTCAAGAAACAATTCTTATTATTATGACAGTTGAAATTGGGCTGATTAACATTTTTGATCTTTTTTTTTTTTTTTTTTTTGTATTTTTTGATGAACTGAAAGTTTAAAAGAATATTATTTATTAGAAATAGAAATCTTTTGTAACATTATAATTGTCTTTACTGTCACAAAAAGAATTTAATGTATCCTTGCTGAATAAAAGAATTAAGTTCTTTTTATATAAAAATTTATATATAAAATGTTCTGTATTTATGTGCACCCTACTTCACATTAAAGTTTTACAATTTTAGAAAAATCTCGTAAGGGATGGATAATAAAGTAGTCTGATAAATCTGAGGATTAGCCTCCAAACTGCTGCAGACATCATCTGTAATTAAAGCAGCTGCAGCGGCTCCGTCAGACTTGAATTGGGTTTCATTTCCTCAGACCAGCTACAGTTGCACAGGCTTATTTAATAGCTGTCAGCTTGGGTTTTAAACCCCAAGCACTTCACTCCGTAGACAAGTCGGTCAAACCAAAGGAGTATCAAATGACTTAGCGTCTGATTTTTGTTGCACTGTCTGTCATATTTAATATTTAGATGTTTTCATAGTGGCAATTTATTGCTGTGATAATGGCAAGGAAGACAGATGTACATTATGCCGTGTGACCTACCCAGCAAGCCATTACTAACATAATCTTTGCAAAGCTTAAGAGGTCACCGCATTTATTGAGAAAACAATAGGGAGCGGGTGAGAAACCAAGAGGGAAACGGAGATGCAAACGTCTCCTATTCCATGAAAAGCAATTGCTCAAGAACCAGGGGTGTGTTTCAAATTAATTTAATTTTGCTCACATGCTCTAAAGATAAAGAAAACAACTCTGAATAATACAGCAACAGTTATGAATGGGGTTAAATCTGCCGTGCTAAGATGTAATGACTTGTGTTTGTGTCTACAACAGTATAACGCTGGTGATGCAAGGCTGAACTGTGGCGGTACCACAGTATATGGGAAATCTTGAGAGAGGATTGTTTGTGGATAATATTGGGAAAGAAAGCTGTCAGAGAACAGACACAGGTCGAGCAGCTGTACAAGTTCATGACTTGACAATAAAATGTCTTCTGCTCTCAGACACCGAACAACAGACATAAGGGATTTCTTGTATCTCCTCAAACATAGATTGAAATAACCCCCAAAAAATGTCATAAAAGGATGTATCCTCAACAGCTGGCTGCTTTTTAAAATGAAGGTCATGAGGCACTTCCAGAAGACAAAAACCATGTACCCTAATCAAACAAACGTTCAGATGTTTTTGGGGCAAATTACCACATTTAGGGGAGAGAGCCCCTGTGAAGTTATGGTGGGTCAAGTTGTGACTGGCATGTTTAGAAAATATTGTAATGGCACCATTTTCTGCTTTGCTGCACTCTTCAGCAAACCAGAACAGTTTTATTATTTTAGAGTTTGGGAATTATGCAAGACCTCTTACTTGGTACTGACCCTCATTAAAGTCATGATATAGTTTCCCACCAAATGTATTTTTAGAGAGTGAGGCCAAAATTCTTAATAATGGTGGTTGTGTACGGTTGTTGGTATAAGCTGCTGTTTACAAAATACTTAATTCACTTAATGCAGACTTTAAATAAAGGCCATTTGATTTACTATAATGCAACACATTCATACATTTGTAGCTAAGGCTTACAGGGATAGTTCACCCAAAAATGAAAATTACCCCATGATTTACTCACCCTCAAGCCATCCTAGGTGTATTTGACTTTCTTCCTTCAGACGAATACAGTCGGAGTTATATTAAATAATGTCCTGGCTCTCTTAAGCTTTATAATGGCAGTAAATAGAGGACGAGATTTTGAAGCCCAAAAAAGTGCATCCATCCATTATAAAAGATAACCACACGGCTCTGGGGGGTTAATAAAGGCCTTCTGAAGCGAAGTGATGCATTTGTGTAAGAAAAATATCCATATTTAAAACTTTAAAAACTTAAAACTGGCTTCCGCCAGACAGCCGTACGCACGTTAACTTACGCCAAAAGACTAACCCCTTACGCGATGTAGGAGTAGCGTAAGCTTTGACGCGTCTCGCTGTTTAAACAAATAGGGCTGTGCAACAAACTCCAGCTCCTCTTCTCTTATATCGAAATCCTCTGACATTTCTCTTTAAAAATTCTAAATTTTTAGACTTCTAATTCATGACCAGCGTTTTGTGTTGCTCTCCTCTGTGCTTCCGCGTTCGTCATTGCGTCATGCGTCAGGTCAGAGTTCACTCTTTAGCCATAAATCGATGCATACGGCTATCTGTCGGAATTATTTGTGTTTTTAAAGTTTTAAATATGGATATGTTTCTTACAAAAATGCATGGCTTCACTTCAGAAGGCCTTTATTAACCCCCTGGAGCTGTGTGGTTATCTTTTATGATGGATGGTTGCATTTTTTTTTTGGGCTTCAAAATCTCATCCTCTATTTACTGCCATTATAAAGCTTGGGAGAGCCAGGACATTCTTTAATATAACTCTGACTTTATTCATCTGAAAGAGGAAAGTCATATACACTTAGGATGGATTAAGGGTGAGTAAAACATGGGGTAATTTTTATTTTTGGGCAAACTAACCCTTTAAATGTCTTAATACTTATTGGTGCACACAGTTCAGTGTGTTGTAGTCAAAACCACCTCAAGACATAGGAGAGTCAAGTCCAAGCCAAGTTCAAGTCCTTCTGGTCTCAGACTTAAATGAGCTGGTCTCGACGACAACGCTGGGTATTAGATATACCTAGAGAAGTCTAAAGTCACATTTGACAAAGAGCCATCAACTTGAAGAAACAATTATAGACAAATAATGAAGTAGTCTTATTGAAGCATGCTTCATGCCTGCTATCTAGTGTTGATTTGATCAAATTCATGTGATTGAATCATCTGAGCTTTTACTAGAGAGAGATCTAATACAGTAGGAGTTATATTAAATAATGTCCTGGCTCTCTTAAGCTTTATAATGGCAGTAAATAGAGGACGAGATTTTGAAGCCCAAAAAAGTGCATCCATCCATTATAAAAGATAACCACACATAGGAGAGTCAACTTGAAGAAACAATTACAGACAATTATAGACAACATCAACTTGAAGAAACAATTATAGACAAATAATGAAGTAGTCTTATTGAAGCATGCTTCATGCCTGCTATCTAGTGTTGATTTGATCAAATTCATGTGATTGAATCATCTGAGCTTTTACTAGAGAGAGATCTAATGGACGTCTGGTCTTGTCAGGGTATGGCTGCATTTCTAAAACCCTACCCAAGGGAAGGGTTTTCACAGTACATAACCATAGATTGCCAACGAAAAAGCATGTGTCCTGCTTTCCTCTGCCTTGGAAGGATGAAGTTGTTTCACAGCCTAATGAGTTTTCAGCCCACACAAACAAAGCTCTGCTTCTGTCAGTCACCACAATCTTTGATTGGAAAGTCGGTTTTGATGACTTTGAGCTGGGAGATAAAAGCAAGACTTGCAATTATCCTGTAACCCCCTCAATGCTTCTTTCTGGGGCTCAGTGTCTATAATCTGCTTGCTGCTTTTCATTAGCTCTCTTTATGAGGGGCTAACTCAATCAGGCCACAAAGTGTTCTCTCTCCAGCAGCTGCTAATGTGGCATCCTACAAAGTGTGTGCACAGTAATTACTTATTGTGTGCCCAAAGTGTTAAAGCTTTATTGATGTGCTGTGGCTCTGTCTATTGCTGTGGTATAAATTGAAGCATGATACGAAAGCTGATCACTTACATACACAGATACAGTCTGCTCATAAATGTACATCCCCTTTGCTGAATCTGTTAAATATTTGTTTTTGTTTTTTTAAATAAGAGGGATTAATAATAATAATAATAATAATGATAATGATAATAATAAGAATCATCATCATTATGCTCATCATTGTGTCATTTTCTTATTCAATACTGCCTTGATGAAAATACAGTATTTGAGATAATGATATTTACATATATTCCACAATACAGCATAATGCATGAATTTGACTGTTGTCTCCACAAACATCAGTTAATGTTTGTTGCCTGTTGTGATAGCTGTGGATGAGTCTCTGGTCCTGCAATTTCTTTGATTTCCCAGCATTCTCTGCACACATGTTTTTCCCTGTATATGATGTTTGACATCAAGATTCCTCTCAGGACAATAGAGGGACTCATACACAACTACATAAAATGCCAAATGTCGTTAATAGTCAGTGAGCATGTATTAACTAATTAATTAAATTTATGAACAGGATAATATTGTAAATTATAATATCAAAAATTCTTGTGGAATATTTGTAAAAAAAAAAAAAAAAAACTCTTGTGCAGCTTCTTCAGCGCAGTAATAAAAATATCTGATCTTATTTTTATTTTATTTTTTTATATTTTAAAAAGGGTATGTAAACTTATGAGCATAGCTGTAATGGTTCAGCTTCTTATTTGTTTTAGTTTGAGTTTTAGTGTATATTTAAGACCGTATACAGTATCAGCATGGTACATTTGGTACATTTTTTTTTTTTTTTTTTTTTTTTATAGGTGTCAATACCATCATTGCCATCTCTATCCTTGCAATACAGAAAAACAAAGCCCAAACCAGTACAGAATCCATACAAATAATAAATATTAGAATAGGCATTCACTCTGTTTTTTGTTTCTTTTTTTCTGTTTCTCAGTCTGTGCAATTAGATGTAGAAGAACTATACCTGGTACACTGAACATGTCCTCTGGTGTTTTGTGGTATCTAGTATTATACAAACTGCTAGTCTGAATTAAGAAGAGTGATTTAATTCCATGGTGAATTATGCAATCATACTTTCTTTTATTTTATTTTATTTGTATGCACACATTAAAAATGTGCTGGATAGCTTACAGAAAAAGGTTAGAAAAGGCAGTATAAGTTTAAGTAAATATCTCATTTAAAAGTAAGATGTACAAATATTAGAGGAAACCTTACACTAAATAAACACCATTGCAGCTGGACTCTAGCTGAAGTACAAACAAAGATCATCAGAGGGATCTAGTATCACTCACTGTCTCTGTTAAATGCCAAGATTCAAGATATATTAACATAACCATTAACATGCACAGGCGTATCAGTATCAGGCTGAACAACTTGTTGATTTTCTATCTTTGTAACATTTCATTCCCCCTTTTCCTGTCCTTTTCCCCAGGAGAGCTTTACAGATGACTGTAAGTTCAGGGAGCGGTTTCAGGAGAACAGCTACAACACGTACGCCTCAGTGATCCACAAGAACCATCGCACTGGTAGAGAGTGGTTCGTGGCACTTAATAAGAGAGGTAAAGCAAAAATGGGGTCCAGTCCGAGAGTGAAGTCACAACACGTATCTACACATTTTCTGCCGAGGATGAATCTACATGAAAAAACTGAACAAGGATTCTCAATAACAGACAATGAGCAGGAAAAACAACCACCTCCACATCCATCAAAGCCCTCTATACCAAAAGTCGCAGTCATCACTGGAAAGAGGAATCGACCGATAGTCAAGTACTGGCCGAAGTTTCGATTCGGATAGACCAGTGCTGTCTTAAACATGGACTAATCTTGCAAAAACGACAAGCTGGGAAAAAGCTGGTTTGCTGAAGTAACAAGTTTTCTCTTTGAGATGCTATACTTGCTTAACTTTGACAAGAGCATTCCAGTCATCATATATATCACATGGGCTGAATGAGCCAATCACGACACATTTTCAGGATGGAATGAACTTCTGAAGTCTGGTGTGGATATCATAAAGATATTTGAACTAAAATTGCTTCACAAAAGGATTTGCATAGTTATCCTCAGTGATTTTACAAAATAACTACATTTTTTATATAATTTACCTCACAGTATTTATACAATATTTATGTCTCTATGTTCAAGCTTTTTTGCACAAACAGTTATCCAGCTCCTAAGATTATAATGTTTGTGATGGTAAATATATTTTTTCAAAAGGTGAACAACAATACAAGCAAAAGAATGAATATTTTAAACGCTTCTGGATTGAATTATGCACATGGATTGTTTAATTGCTTAACAGAACGTCCATATTTCTGCTCTTTGAACAACTAGATGTCTGTCCATCAAAACTTTCAGTCTAACTGCTGACTGTCATGGAAATGATATCCTTTAATGACCCCAGTGCATTCCACAGAAGAGCGATGTCTCAAAAGGATAAACATGTCTTGAGACTGTCCTGTGATTTTATGAGCTCTGCTCATAGGTGTATCAAATGGCAGACAGTCATGGTATGACCCTTAACAAAACTGTCAAGCAGGACACACTGAAACGGTGTGGAACATCATCTTTAGTGTTTACAAGGGAAAGCAACCATTATTAATGCATTTCTACAAACATTTCACAATTCATTTCTAATAAACATTTCACTATAGTGTCATTAAAAAAAATCCTGTTTACAATTCTTACATTTATCCTGAGGCCATCGTCTGTTTCACAAAAATGTTGTATTTGGGCATTTTATTTGGAATGAGAAATTTATTTGGATATTAAGAAATAATAGAAATCCTTAAGAACATAAAGGTTTTTGTGGAGTTTAATCACAACAACCATTATTGCACACTTTGTTATTTCTGCATTAGATGTTCCTGCAATCAACAATGTGGCCAAAACCCATATTGTGAATGCAAGGTGGTGGTAGTGAATGTCTAAGTCTGAAGACTTACCCATTACAATTGCTATAACAGCTGTCTAGTGCCATTATCCTGTTGGGCTGATCCAAGGGGTAAAGTCAGGGTTTGGTGGAGGTCAGACATTCCATTGGAAAATGGTTTGCAACAGTGTCTCATCAAATAGGTTGAAATACAGGGGTCAAGGCATCAAGGAATCCACATCAAATGGTGTCTGCATAAGCCATAATCCTGAACAGTGCTATGAAGTTTTTTTCATACTACTTGGATATATGCTAAGACTATACATCCATTGCCAAGACTATGGACATTGTCTGGGGATACAATCTTTGCCATTCAAATTCCTTAAAACTGAAAACAATGATGGCAAAATGCATACAACTTCCACCCTGAGAACAGTTTGATGAAAGTTTAATGAGCTCTGCCACCTAGTGGTTCAGGATGAATAGCTTGGCTCCAAGTACATGTTGGCCTGATTTAGCAAAACATGATTAAACAGACCTGTTCGCCATGTTCAAAAGTTCAACAGTTTTGAATGAGACAACAAATAACACAAGCCACTCCCACAAAACTGTGCTTTAGCCGAATTGTTCAATTCGATCAAAAAATTCACTCCCACTAAATCCACTAATGTTTGATGCAGTGAAGATCCACAAAACCTGAAATAACCCCATTATTCATATAGTCAAAACATAAAAAAAAGTTCATCAACATATTGGTAATTTTGTTTATATTTTTTCTACATCACACATCCTTTAAAATAAATGCATGTATTTGATCATTAGGTAGGCTATGTCAGTTTAAAAACAGAGTAGATTTTACTGGGGAAAGAAATACCCCCAAAATACTTTTAAAGGACAAGGGGAAAAAGCTTTTTGTTATATTTTAAAATAGATTACGTAAAGTAACTCTTAAAACATTAATAATTAATGTTTGCTGTTAATAATGAATCAGTCACATTGTCTTTATACATAATGTCTCAAGATCATTTTAAATTTGAATGAAAAATTTGAATGCTTTATTTCTGGTCATCTTTTAGAGTAGAATTTGTAACAAAGTACAATGCGGTTTCTCTAAATTATATATTATATTATATTATATTATATTATATTATATTATATGTTTAGCCATGGAAGCTAAGACTGCAATAAATCATTACTTATGGAGTAGGCTTTGTGAATTGTGATTGTTTAACTGGGCGGAGCTTGCGAATTCATGATTGGATTACAACCGGAAAACATGTTACTATCACAGTCCCGCCACTATACAACTCTATCTGTTGCCATGGAAATATCTCAAGGTAAACAACATGGAGGACGACAACAACGACGTCTTTGCTGGTGAAACAGTAGAGAAGTTTCGCACCTATGAAGACTTCTTGGATTCTCAGATAAAACCTTTGGATCTATTTTACCTTGAGGTGACGCATCAAAATTAATGTTGTTTGGTACCGGGGCGCAAATCAGATATTTTCTCGAAATGCAAATAAACATTTTTAATTTACCGCCTGTAAGTTAAACCGTTTATGTCAGGTGACGTTATGAAACTCACAAACACTGTGGGTTCGGATTAATCTAGAAAACAAATCTGTCTTTTGTTTAACTTCTATTTCACCATTTTTAATTAGTCAATATGACTAGTCTTTTAGTGTGCTGTGCACAGAGGGAGTAACTATGGCCTGTGAAATTTTAGCAGTGTAACGATAGATGGCGACATGGTACTTCTGTCCTGTATGCTAAGCTCAAACGAATTACATTAATGTCATCTTACCAAACTTAATTAACTGTATGGTCTTCCCAAAGAGTGCACTTAGCCATTTAGTAAAGTAACTTTAGTTGATTGATTGATTCGTATTAACTAAGTTATAATCATCATTGTTATTATACTGCTGTAATTTAACTATGTCTGATTTAGTCGGTTTAAAAAAAAGCATACAATATTTATGTAACGTTATGCACTGTAGACTAAACAGTTTAACATGGTTGATCAGATCAAAGATGAAATGTGATATTTTATAGTTGATCACTTTGGGTTGTTAACAATTTAAATTTCCTGATTTTTTTAGCCAAATAAGTTTAAGTAATGTAGATTCAGTATTTGGCTCACAGAACATGACATTTGAAATAATGTTAATAATTAGGACAGCTTAATTGTTTTTAATTAACATTGGGCCTTACAGTGTGTATCTCCTTTAGACCAATTTTAGGACTTTGGATATAATTAAACAAATGATGGAATTTGCAATAAGACTGTGTCATTTTGAGTGAGGTAAAGTAATTGAATAGGCTACTACATATTAGACACTTAATGTAAACTCACAGAAAGCCCCACATGGACTGAAGTTAACATTTTTCCATCTGATTTACTTGATATAAAGTGCTTGGAAGATGAGGTTTATAAATAAATCAAACTTGAGAACTTAAGTATGAATTGTCAGTGTAACAGTCTATAAATGCCAGTGTGGGTTTTCCTAGCAAAGAGGACTCTAGGGATAGATTCAGAAACATAATATAGTTTTGTTTCATATGTGTGAAAGCAAAGGGGTTGCGGCAATAATCACACGGCTCAGGAAATACAACAAAAACAGTCTTTAATTAATAAATCCAACTGGAACAGGAAATCTCAGGAGATATAATACACAACCACGGAACAACGAACACAGACAGGCAGGCAGACAGGGAAAATCAAACACAATGACATAACTGCTACAATGTGGGGGCTCATTTCTGGTTGAACCTGTCTTAAGCTATAAGGTGTTATGTGACTTGAGTGGTTACACATTCAGTAATTTTCAGTGGCTGAGCTCTGATTCAAAATTTAAATGCACTTGTTTTTTTTTATATAGGTGTTTTTTGTAGCACAATAAACTATATGTTTTTAGGTAGTAAATGTAATTAATAAGCAGTACAAACAAATAATGTTATACACGACTACTGTTTGAGTTTAAGTTGATAATAAGAAATGAGCACCCAATCAGTTTATTAGATTGCTATGCAAATCAGCTTTGCCATCACAGGAATAAATTACATTTCAAAATATAAAATGGAAAATAATTATTTATACTGATTACTGAATTACTGTTTTGCTGTATTTTTGATTAAATAAATGCAAAGACTTCTTTCAAAGACTTTTTTTTATTACAGACCTCAAACTTTTGAATTATAGTGTATAAAATGTTATACGATTAAGTATTACATGTTTCTATCATCTATCTTTGATCTTTGTTTTAAATTGTAATTTAGGCTCAGATTCTTTGGTGACATGTTACAAAAAAATCTCTTTTTTGGCAGTATTAAGCAAACACATGGTGTCAGTTTCAGAGAGAAAAAAAAAACATTTTTACCTATTTTTACTTGACATTTTAATTTTCTACTGTTTGACTTTTAGTGTATTTATAAATGCAGTCATATTAACAGAGAGTTTAACCCTTCACAAATGGATTTTGCCAGCTTCCCAGGTTTTTTTTCTAGGCAGCAGCTCTCTACAAACTTAATGCCCTATAACCACATGAAAGCAGCTTCTCCTTTTGAGGGCATAAGGAATTTCACTAAATCATATGGAAATGATACTGTCCACTTTTAACTAGACTGTAGTGACATGTGGCAAAAATCCTTGATCCTGGCAGCCTTGAAACTGTCAGCACAGCTCATGTAATTTTGCCATATAAATAGCATGTGTACTAAAATTGGATTGATATAAATAGCACATGAGCACAAAACTAGCACAAATGTGTCATAAATACACTGGCCTGTTTGTACAGAAATGCCACAGCAGATTGTTGAATTGCATGATTTTTTTTTTTTTTTTTTACTTTCATATTATTCAGTCAGCTTCAACCACCCCCAGCTCAGCAGATCTGTGTTATTGCTCCTCTAGGATCAGGAACTGGCCCGCCAGCTGGTGGAGCTGGGCCACAAGGGTAGCAGTTTGGAAAGGGAGGAATTTGAGACAAGGAAAGCAGCTGCCGAGGCCTCCAGGCTTGCTTCAGGGAGCCAACAGAAGTAAGGTTTTTGTGTAGTGACCATGAAAAGGGGACAGATTTCACACCAGTATGTGACCTCGAGAACATGTATTTTCCAGTAAATGCATTGGGCCTCATTCATGAAACACAAGCAGAATGAATTTCTGCATAAATCATTTGTTAAACCACTCTGACGTAAACTGTCACATTCAATTTAATTGCGTTCTACGTACGAATGGTTTTACGAACAATTTATACAGTGATTCATTCTGCTCAAGTTTCATGAATGAGGCCCATTGACTTGGGAGAATGAATTAATTAATGACGCACATTCATTGTAAATATCAAAGACATCAAATGACAGTAAGATGGTAACAAATAATCTTGGATTATAGGATCTAAAAGTCTAAGGACACAACAGCCTCTTTTTAGAGCAATTTTGGCTAAAAGCACTATGGACTTTGCTGATGACGTGAATGCTCTTTATAGATGCACCTGACGGCTCATGTGTTTCTTAAACGCAGATCTTTAATCCCTTCAGTGTGAGAGGCAAAAGTTGTGTTTATGTATGTTTGTGGGAGTTTTTGGGATGCTGTAAACTCGGACTCTGACTTGGACGAGGATTACATAGTTGGTGTGGTGAGGCTTCAGGAAACATTTTTGGAGAACTATATTTGTGTTTTCTCGGGCTGCTTGTGGCAGCTCTCCTGCCTAACCACCTGCAGACGTGTCTTTGTGGTGTTCAGTGCTTGTCAAAATGCTCAGAAATTCTGGGTCTCAGTTCAAGTAAAATAATACTTCGAAAGAAATGTCTATTTCAGATTAAACTGCAGTCAAATAAGAAAATAACTCTTTAGGCACATAATTTGATACAGCCTTTTGCAATGTAAAGCACTATCAGAGGCTATTGTGTTTACTTCGTGCCAATAAACTCTTTGATAGTGTCTTTCTTAGCAAGAAGCTCATATAGCCAGTGAGTGTCTGGACTGCAGGCCTCAAAGATTTAAAAGATTAATTGACTCAATAGCTCTCAACTTAACATAACAGCATTTCTAAATACACCAAAACAGTCAAATATTGTATATGTGTCATTGCTCTGGTGCAGTTAACTGTGGCTCTTGGTTACTAAGTTGATGCTAGTAAAGAGTAATCTAAATGTGGTTGACATATCCACATTTCTCACCGCCTATGTCCTCCACACGAGGGCCCTATCACTTCGGTTCCTAGGTAAAGGTTACCATAGCTATGCCTATCAAGTCCAGCTCTTTTAGGTGTAGTTGTATGCTACAAAGTTACTTTACTTGAATTCTGAATAGTCTCCTGTCATTTTGGATATTGTTAGAATTCTTAATCATTACGCTTGTATGCAGGATCACAATGCACATGACCCATTACTCTGATTGGGAAGAAAAGTCAAACACTTGTAATGAAAGAACAAATGGCATTTTTGCACCCTTGAAGGGCACTGTGGGGAGGGGAAGTGACTTTGTCAAATGAAAGCAAGCAATATAATTCTCTTCCACTGTGTGGTTAGTGTACAGACAATAGTCTTTTAAAGAAATAATTTCATTGTTTTGATCACACGATCCTGGATAGCAATCAGCTATTATACTATGATCAGGTGTTTTGCCTCAAAGTTAGGCATCATGAAAAGATAAATGAAATGACTATAATGGCTGAAATAAGCACCAATGAAGGTAACCTTGTCCTTGTATAGCCGTATATTCACTCCACCTCTTTCACTGTTGTTCAGTTAATGCAAAGTGTATTTTAGAAAAGGGAAAAATCTAAGCTAAATCTGTGTGCCAAGCATCATTCATTCTATGATATTATTATTATAATTATTAACATTTAGTTGTCATTGAATTTACAGTTTTTGTTAACAATATGTTGACATAATGTTGATATGTCAATATATATGTTCAAGTTTTTGTTGCACTAAAAGTGTAAAAAAAAAATGTTGTAACACACTACTGGTGAAAACTTGTTACCTGATTTTTTATGTTTTTGAAAGAAAAAAGCTTTGGTTTATGCTCAGTATACAGTAAAAACAGTGATATTATGAAATATTATTACAATATAAAATAACTGTTTTCCATTTTATATATATTTTCAAATGTATTTTAGCATGTGATGGCAAAGCTGAATTTTCAGCAGCCATTATTTCAGTCTTCAGTGTCACATGATCCTTCAGAAATCATTCTAATATGATTTGCAGCTCAAGAAATACTTTTTCTGGTTAATATTTCTGTACTTTTTGCAGGATTCTCTGATGAATAGAAGGTTTAAAAGAACAGCATTTATTTGAAATAGAAATATTTTGTAACATTTACTGTCACCTTTGATCAGTTTAATGTTAGTGTAACAATACGTAGAAGTGAAGGACGAGTGACTAATTTTTTTTATTATTTAAAATCTTTGATTGTGGTTACCTGTAAAAAAAAAAAAAAAAAAAAAAAATCTTTATCCTTTAGTGACTCCTTCTCAATTTCTATCTTCTAGCGTGCGTTTTCTGTCTCTCTCTCTCTTTGCCTTCCACTCTTTCTAGCTGCCTTTTCAGGCCTCCTTTTGCTTTCTGAGACCTTTAGTGCCTGCAGGTGTATAAATAGAGATGTTTTCAATTAAAACGTGCTTTGCCTGTAGCGTGCATCTGATCAATGAATGCCCCTGCACCTGTGGTAATAAAATACCAAAGGACGAGGGAGACTGTGCTATGAATGCTAATCAGATGTTGCCCTTTTGTTGCCCTGTTATAGGCTAGTACATAACATGCTTCATTTGACAGATAGGCATTGTGGTATCCTGCCAACAAATCACAATTGAACAAACGAAGGGATTTCGCCCTGAGAAACTCAATACTTGACGCAATGGGAAAAGCTTGAATGAAAGAGATGGTTGACTGAAAGATGGCTATTGTGGTGAAAAGGTTCCACAATAACTTATGACTGCATTGAAATAATGGACAACAGTAAACGCAAGTCTCTTTATGTGATTAAAAGTAGACAAGGGGTTGACTGAATGCCTGACTCCTTCAACACTGTCTCTCATGCTCTTTCTTTCTTTCTGCATCTGTGACTTCTTCAAGATGAATGTGAATTAAGCAGATGAGTGAAGGCATTACTTTTTTCCACTAATAAATCAGGTCCATACAGAGGGAATGGGAGCGATTGTGAGTTTGGCTCGGATCTGAGCAAATGGATCATGCAAAAAAAAAAAAAAAACACTATAGTCGCATAATCTGTTTCTCCTGTATCAGCCTCGAGGCCATGTTGAAAACCGGCTCATGCCCTCTCAGCAAGTTTACAATTCACAGTGTCCTCATAAATGCTGCACCACTAGGTCTGGATCAAAAAGCATAAGGTCACGCAGGTTCCGAGCATTCTGGTGCGAGTTTCAGAGGCGAGGGAGCCTGGTGGTTTTACGCAGGCCTGATATGAGGCCCTGGCAGGAGCCCTGAAACCTGCAGCCTGGCCCGGGCCCAGCAGTAAATGTCAGCAGATGTCCTGACCTCGCGTGCTCATGACAGGCTCTGGAGACTCGAGCTTGAACCCTCCCCCGAAACCCCCAGCACAACCACAGCCATGCTCTTTGTCCATTGTTTGGCTTCTTCGAAAAAATGCCACTCTACACAAATTCACCCCTTTCGAAATTGATGGTTGGAGCCATCGCTTACTAGCCAAGTAAAACCCTGCTGTGAACACAGACTGTACATATGCACCGCAGTGTTAATCCCTCGCTCACATAGGCTGAAATAAGACCTTCAGCCCTGTTTTTCAGGGCACGGTCAGGAGGATGTCTTGGCCTGTGCTGGTTGTCCCACAACGACCCATCATATGAGGTGCTAAATGAAGCTGATTGGACGGTAGTATACTGATTGGACACAACAGTATACAGTATATAAGACTATAACAATACCTGAGATTTATATATTGAGATTTGCATCAGTCAGCATAAGCATAGTGAACAGGAGATGGTTTACCTAGGCATCATTTATGTTGCCATGTCAACACCACTTTTTCCCATGGTACTAATGTTTTGTAATAGTATTTTTTTTTGTTGGAAAGAGAAGAATAGCTTGCGGCAGTGATATCTAATACAGAAGAATTGTCAAGCAGATCTCTATTCTATTCTCTACTCTCTATTCAAGTGCTTCAATTGCTCGATTGTATCCACAAACCACTATGTAAAGAAAATGTATGCTTTAGTTTAAAAAATGGCCATCAGTGTACTGTTGAAATTGATATTAGTTGAGACATATCATACGCTTTCCAAGAGTCTAGCATTCCTTGTAATATTACTCACATTATCACATTACATAACATTACCTTTTGTGTTCTGCAGTAGATAGAAATGCACACAGGTTTGCAACAACATGAGGGAGAGTATGATGACAGAGATTTCATTTTTGGGTGAATAGGTTTGTTTGCAACTACTTCCTTTCTGCATCTACACAGGGTACAACACTGCATTTAGTTCTGCTTTGTTTCCAGCAACCTTACTTCAGCAGTGACTTAAAACAGATGTTTATTAGGGTCTGTCTTTTCCTGGAGGACTAACTCTTTCTTAAGGTCTTTGTGGCAGTACATGAGACTTAACAACCCACCTGATGTGCACTAACAGGTGAGGCTTCTTAGGAGGTAGTTGCAGTCCCCACTGTTCCCACATTTGCTTTATAGAAATACTGTACATTTCAGACCACAGAAAACCTAAAAGTGACGTGCAAGCAATTTCATCTACGAAATGTTCGCTGAGGGTGAATATGACCTGTCTGTGTGCCAGCAATCTGTCATAGCTGATCATCCATCTACCTCAACAGGAGAGCAATAAATAACTGTTAATGGCACAATATATCTACATTCATAATTATAGAGGGAAATAGAAGGTTTCTTGGCATGGATAGGTTTTTATTCCCACCATCCATTTCCAAAATCTAAGCTTAGTTTAGTTGATTTTAACTTATGCTAACTGAATTTTGGGTTATATTCAAATCAACTGAGCAAATATCCTCACTCACCAGAATAAAAAGCCAGCTTCCTTGCTCAGCATGTTAGCATTGAAAAGAAATGGGATTTGTCAGGAATAACAAGATCTTATTTCAGTTTCCTTTAAAGAGCTTTACGATGGATTTATGCAATCTGGAATTAATGTTCTATTTCACTGACTTTCACTTTACTTTTTCACATCCTTATTACTTGTCATGAAGCAGGCAAACTTTTGGATGTGCTACGGATGTTGTTTTGAGTGAAAGAAGGTTTTTCAAAAATTAGTTGGGCACATGTGGAGTCATTTTAATAGTGTGGATCTTGTTACGAAGCTGGTGTTGAATTGTGCTCTAAATGATTGAGACCAGGGAAGACAATTGTACAGAATCTACAATGCTGAAGTGGATTAGCACTAAAAAACTAAAGACAAAGAACACAGTCACAGTCATTCTATTCCCAAAGGACTTCCTTTCATTTCAAGCGTCTAGGTGGTATATTGTTTTTTTTTTGTTTGTTTGTTTTTTAATTTCACAATATAGCCTGCCACAGAGGTGCCCAAACTTTTTACTACAAAGGGATAAAAACAAAGGGGATACAAAGGGATAAAAATGAAAATCGATTCCAATTCTGGAATCAGACACTTAGGGTCAGGAATTAGATACTTGCTATCATTAAAATTTCAATTCCTCTTCTCAAGTCCTATGTGCGCATTTTAATATGTTTTTCCTTTCAAAAGATGCCAAAGAAAACTCAATTCCTTACTTGCACACTGTTTTCTGTTCTGCGTGCACATCCAAAGTGTGTGCACAGAAAGACGCCTCTCATATAATACTAATACTGAATTGTGCTCTCTTTTGCACCTTCTTGCACTTGAACAGACAAATTCACATAAAATTATATCAGAATATCCTTGTAAACACTTAAGTGAACACATACAGTTGAGAAAGAAAACGAGTTTTGGGGGTTAATAGGCCTTCTGAAGCGAAGCGATGCGTTTGTGTAAAAAAAAAAAAATGCCTATCCATATTTAACAAGTTATAGCTTCCGCCAGACCACCTTCCGTATTCAACTTACAAAGAAAGTGTAGGGACTCTCGCAGTTCAAATGACGTTACGTTACGTCCTATGACTTCCCTATTCAACTTACGGAAAAAGCTTAACTGACACGATGCCAGTTTACACTTTCTTCCCATGTTGAATACAGAAGGCATTCTGCGGAAGCTTGATATTTCACTTCATAACTTGCAAAATATGGATTTTTTTTTTTTACACAAATGCATCGCTTCGCTTCAGAAGGCCTTTATTAATCCCCCGGAGCCGTGTGAAGTACGTTTATGATGGATGGATGTGGATGGAAGCACTTTCTTCAGCTCATACTTGTTGGTATCACTCATTATAAAGCTTGGATGCGTTAGGATATTTAATATTAATATATCTCTGATTGTGTTCATCAGAAAGAAGCAAGTCATATATACCTAGGATGGCTTAAGGGTGAGTAAAGCTTGAGGTAATTTTGAAAGTGAACTAATCCTTTAATTTGTAAAATGTACCAATTAAAATGACTTTGTGAAACAGACAGTCCTTAACTAAATGTTGCTATATTAGCCTAATAATATTATTGCTAGAAATATGCACTTTGACTAAGGGGGCAGGATAGTCCAGGTGAGAGGGCAATGCCCCCCCAGGCCCTCCCGACACCCAAACCACCCCCCACCCCCATTGGCGCTGGCCATGAATCACAGAACAAAACAAAAAGAGAAAATCATATTTTCAGCTCTTGACTGAATATCTAAATGAGAATCGATAAGAATCAGAATCGATAAGCGAAATCAGAATCACATAAATTCAAACGATACCTAGTCCTAGTCATCACAGGCCAACGTTGGCCCGCTGGCCCTGGTTTGGGCATCTCTAGCTTACCAAATTCATGAAAGAAAAAAATTAAACATAGATAATCCTAGTTTACTTTTAATTTTTTAATCCCTTACTAATTCAATACTAAAAAATGACAAATTCAGAAAAGTAATGTTTTATGGCTTTCACTGTCCTTTACCGGGCCAAACACTCTTTTCAACTTGACATAATATCCAAATCTAAATGTTCGCTTTCAGTCTCTTCTCACCTATGTATGATATTTAATATACATAAGCAGCAGTATATTCTGAGTGGGCGGGCAACATTGTAAAAATAGAAACCAAGCTGTTTAATTGTTGCAGTGGCGGTTTAGCCAAAAACTTTGATTTAACATGGATGAGATACCTTTCCTGGCTTGTTGCTTTATCACACAGCATCTTGTTATATGGTACAATGTTACTCTGACTGAATTTTTTGAATTAATGCAGATGTGATTGCCAAATGACCAGGCCCCGGTTTGGTCATGCAATCACTAATGTTTATATTCTTGTGATTATTCTCACCACCACATGTTACGACTGTGTGGTCAAACTCTAAATAGAGACACATGAATTGCATGATTTAGTCTTCTTTGTATCTGATTAATATTAATATCAGTAGTGAATTATACGATTTGTCAAAGTTACTTTCACACCAGATATTTCCGGATAATCAACAACAGTGGAATATCAAATAAAACTGGGCTCAGTTTTGTTCTTAATGAAACCATTGTTTTGTTATGTTCTACTTTTAGCCATTTCCTCTCTGTATGCTGTTTGTCATGCAAGCATTTTTAGTCGAGAGGTCCTGTTTGCTCAGGCTCTGTTCTTCTTTGAAAAACGCTTTTATTATGAGCTGTTACAGTGGTTAGTGACTTTGTGGAGGTATGTATGAGTTCACCTTTTCCCCCTACGTCCTTTACCTTGGGCTCTAAGGCCTGTGATGTTTCATGTCTCGTGATGTGGCTTGCAGTATCCTAGTGCAGAGGTGGAAGTGTTTTTCACATTATATAGCCTTTTGCCATAAAGATACTAGACAATCATCTGCTTTGTAGTTTGGCCTCCTCACAAATGCCGGATGTATATGATGGATTCTGCAGTGACCTGGAGGTATTATGTTAAATGCATGTTAATAGCTTTGTCAGCGCAGAGACATTGAACAGGACCAACTTTTAATGTGTAGATAATTTTCCAAAAGACTCCCATATTAGTGGCGGAACAAGATGGGAACAGATGAGAAATGACTGTTCTGCATTATACTGAAAACAAAATGAAGGTACATTCCAAAGTGTTTGTGAAAATAACGCCAAATCTCAATTGCAGTGTTTGATACTTGTCTGTTTTTGGCAACTGCAAAACTATAAGAATTAAGATTTGTAACTGCAGTACAAAGACTGTGGACGATTACACAATGCATCAAAAGACATAAGGAAGACAGCTTAATTCCACTGGTCAGAACATTTTGTAATGTACAGTCCTTATGTTTTCTTAGTCTGTCTGTGGTTAATAGCCACTTCAGCTTGCTGTATGATTAGAAGGTCTTGCAGACTGATGAGGTTAGAACCACAAGCCTAACATGTGCAAAGCAGATTAATCTAATGGACCACAGTGCTTGTGATGGAGGAATCCTGCTCAATGTCAGAATGAGATTAAACAACTCATTCCATGCAGCATGAATGTATTTAAATGTCACTGAAACACCTTCTCCTACATTTTGTACATAATTTTTTGGCATTTAAAGGTTTTAACAGAAATGGCTATACTTGATTAAACCAGTTCAGCTTGGGTCAAAGATTAGTTCATAAATTTCATATGATGAGTTTATGTCTAATCAATTTAAAGCAGAGTATAAATCAATTTATTGCTCGATGTGTATACTGTCTTGACAGAACAGGTTAAAATGTAACATTCTGACAGAACCCCAATCATATTAAATATATCCTGAGTGTAATTTAATGACGCAGCATGTTTCATTTACAGGCCTTCCTCTACCACAAACGTCAATGGTTAACAATGAGAAAGCCTCTGTAAAATAGAGAGTATAGTATGTGTAACTGATACATTTGACTCAATATAATCAGAGGTGACAGAGAATTTCTTTAAAAAAGGAGTTAAGTAAATTGTCATGCTGGGTGGAATTTCCCTTGACGTTCAACAGCCCAAAATAATATTTTCCATAAGATTCTTTTTCTCCAAGTGCCCGCAGGAAAAATATTTCACGAACTGTACCTGCTGATTTTTAGAAATCACTGTACTATTGAAAGCTGCCATCTGCCAGGCCAGTAAGAATATAATGTTTCTTTTTTCTTCTTTTTCAAGAAAGATTTTAAGCAACCAAAGGACTAAATTCTCAACACAACATCTGTTGTTCTTAGAGATTTTTTAATTTTCGTCAAGGATCCTTTTTAAGGAGAATTCGGCCAGTTGCTGAGTTTGTAAAATGTGAGTTAGGCCAAGAAGGTTTTAATGAAATTCCATCAATTATGGTCAAAATTATTTTACAAAACATCAGCCATTTGATAATTAGAAGTTGGTATAGTTCAGATTTATTTGGCATAGAATGGCCAGAGGCTAAAGCTCATAGCAGTGTTTGGTATTGAATTTCTTTTATTATATTCCAAATGTTAAAGCCTGCCTCTCCTTTCAGCTGTACAAACAGATAGTAAAATTGAGCTCAAGAGCAGCTAGAAGATAAATCATTATTCGTAGTGTTGGTCAGTGCATAGCAGAGAGTGCACCACTGGGAACACGTTGTGTCCTGTGGTTGATAAAAAGCTTATTATTTTGCTGGCCGTCCATAGTCCCAGAGGTCTTTAGTGTATGAGTATGGTAAGCACATTCTTTTTTTATAGATTAGACACTGAATTTTAGAAAATTTATGCAGTAAGCTGAAGGGCAGGCAAATATCTTGCTGCCATATTCAACAATTTAGTTGCTAATTTCTCATACTTGACTTGCATTGTTGTTGAGTAGTGGAACATGAGCTTTAAGCCATGTTTCTGTTTCATAGGAAAGGATTTGAAAGGGGGAAATATTGTTTTTTTTCTCCCAATTTGCTTGGATAGGAACACTTATTAGGAACTTGGGTCTACTCATGCCAGTGGTCATCTGTCCAAAGCAAGCAGCTCCCTCTGAATATTGTTTACCTTGTGCTTTCATGCAAGAGCGAGAGCGAAAGAGAGAACGATATGACCAAGAATGAACTGCACATCAGTGGCCATATTTGAATCAATCTCTCCAAGACACAAAGTACATTTTTTTGTGACTTTTACAGTGCTTGCTGTTGTTAATTTTATTTTCTTGCAGATATTTTTTGCAACCTTGCAACACTCTACCGCCCCATGTTTTTTCAAGATTAAACATTTTCAGCTTTTATGGCAAATTAAAGGGTTAGTTCACCCAAAAATGAAATTAATGTCATTTATTACTCACCCTCATGCCGTTCCACACCCGTAAGACCTTTGTTCATCTTCGGAACGCAAATTAAGATATTTTTGTTGAAATTCGATGGTTCAGTGAGGCCTACATAGCCAGCAATGTGACTTCCTCTCTCAAGATCCATTAATGTACTAAAAACATATTTAAATCAGTTCATGTGAGTACAGTGGTTCAATATTAATATTATAAAGCGACGAGAATATTTTTGGCGTGCCAAAAAAAACAAAATAATGACTTATATAGTGATGGCGGATTTCAAAACACTGCTTCATTAAGCTTCGGAGCGTTATGAATCTTTTGTGTCGAATCATGATTCGGATCGTGTGTCAAACCGCCAGACTGCTGAAATCACGTGACTTTGGTGCTCCGAACCACTGATTCAACACAAAAGATTCATAACGCTCCGAAGCTTTTTTGGGTGAACTAACCCTTTAAAAATACATTAGGCAATATATATTAAAATAAAATTAACAACAGCAAACACATAATTTGCCCATATATATATATATATATATATACATACACATCAGTGCTTCCCACAGGTTTGAAATATACTTGCGGTGGTAGCCGGGTGAAAAGTCCTCCTATACCCACGGCACAAAAATGGTCTACTACATGTGACAAACAACAAATAATGTGTGATTTTTAACAGTATTTTTATTTATTGAAATTAATTTTAATTACATAGCATACTATTACATTTAATTACATACTAATATTATGCATTATTATGCATTGTAAATTATGCAAAATTACAGCATTTAAATGATTATCCTTTTCCTATGTTCTCCTTGCTAGGTCATATAGTGTCTCTCTCAGTGAATGGGACATAGATTTTACAAGTAAAATTTATATAATGAATAATATACAGGTCAAATAATGTTCTTAGTCTTTTCTTCCTGTGGTGGAGACTACAGTAATTTACTATGAATTAAATGGAAATCAAATTAAATACAATTTATTGTGTGACCAAAATACCAATAATGCCCAGAAGAAGAAGAAAAAAAAAAACTTAGCGTGTGACTTTTAATTATAAACAAGCCCGAAATACACCAGGACTCTTATTTTGAAATGTCTACACAATTGCGGGCTGATCCTTCCGATTCTTACAACCGTCTAAAACATATTATATAAAGGCCTTAAAGTAGACATTGTCATAATTCATCAACTTGAGCTCATTAGCAATCGTTTGGCATACATCTGCGCTTTTTGTTGATTGAGAATCGCTTTGAAGCAGTCTGAAGCGTTTTTGCGCGAGCCTGTAGAAGTGTAGAACGTGCAACAGCGCCGCCTTCGCCTCGTGACTTTGCAACATGCAGCGCTCTTTGTGAAATATCCACCGTGTCTCTGCAGCGCACGTGGCAATTAGCGGGAGTAAACAGTTCTCGCGCACAGAACGAGCAGGTATGAAACGCGTAGGGTCAGGGGAGATTTTCCACTAGTTAATCGATCGTGGATGGTTTCATTATCTTGGGCGGATACAAAAGTATAAGAGGATAAAAATAATAAAAGCATAAATGTGTCTCCAAATATCTCAAATATCAAAAGTCTATGTGTTGGAAGCACTGTACATAAATGAATCTCTAACAATAGCTAAACATTGTGTCTTTGTAGCTTAAATTAGGTTACAGTGAGAAATTGTTTGATTATTATAAATACACCAAGCTTACTTCTCTCTGGTTCCTCAAGGTATATTTTCTAAATGCTGAAAAAATATGAAGAACCAATTTTTCCTCAATTATAGATCTTTGGGTCATTAAAGCACATTAATTCAGTGCTGGGACCAAGACAAACACTGCAACACGTAAGAAGATGAATGATAAACACTATCCAAATGATTCAAAAACACCCAAGTTTCACGTCTTGCTGCACCTGATCACTAGCTACAGCAATTGCTGTGTGAAGGCAGAGGCCACATTAATTCTCTCAAATGAGGCCTAATAAAGAGTCATGTCAGACTGATGGGGAATGTTCCATTTGGCATCGTTTGTAGGGGTAGTTCTCACTCTCCAAGCGTGACTTTTGCTGTTTCCCTAGCTACTGGATTGGGGTAACCCCTTTTTCTTGCCTCCTTAACACCTGTGTTTACATTGGGGCCTCGGCCCCCATGACCTAGCAGCAGTCCCTCACTCACACCAAAGATGAGGTGCTCTCCCAGCTCTCAAATATATGCTGCTCCTGCACTTTCACCACTGTGCAATTCCTCTAAGAGTTTCATTGTGGGCATCGGCAGTAGAGAGGTATAGGTTACATTCCTCCTTCATATTGGAGTTTATTTGAACACTAAGGGGGTGAAAACAAAGACAAGCTGCACCATATTATTGCAATGTGAGTGTGGGAAAGGCTTCTTTATACTTCTCTTTGTCTTTATGTGTGACCAGCACCACAGGCTGCTAACACATAAATCATCTCTGCAAATTGCATATTGCTGGAGAAGTATCTGTCTTCATGGTGGTAATTAAAACAGAAAGCATAAATTTTGCACATTGTCTTATTGAATGTATGAGTGGCTTTCATTTCAGTTCATTACATTTCTGTTCAAGATACTTCACTTCAGGTTGTTTTCTGCATTTTTGGTTCTCCCTTCAGTTTTGTTTCTAGAGTCGATATTTTATTTTTAGTTAATCTTGTGTACATTGTTAAAAAAGTAATCATTTAATTTCATGAATCAAATTGTAATACATAAATAGCTACATTATATCCGCCACTCTGTTATCAAAGTTATATAGATGACCACTAGTGAGATGTAAAAGGGGTCTTGTTATGACAGAATCTTATTGGAGGAAGGTGCTAAGGATTTGATTTCAGTCTTCATTACCTTAATCCCAGTCTCATAGGTGGGATGGTGATGTGCCCTGTTCCTTAAAGGGTTAGTTAACCCAAAAATGAAAATTCTGTCATTAATTACTCACCCTCATGTCGTTTCACAGCCGTAAGACCTTCGTTCATCTTCGGAACACAAATTAAGATATTTTTCATAAAATCCAATGGCTCACTTTCAATGCCCAGAAAGCTACTAAAGACGTATTTAAAACGGTTCATGTGACTACAGTGGTTCAACCTTAATGTTTTGAAGTGACGAGAATACTTTTTGTGCACCAAAACACAAAATAACGACTTTATTCAACAATATCTAGTGATGGGCAATTTCAAAGCACTGCTTCATGAAGCTTCTAAGCATTACAAATCTTTTGTTTCGAATCAGTGGTTCGGAGAAATCTTATCACGTAACGAAGCCTTGTTTACTGAAATCACATGACTTGGCAGTTCGATACGCGCTCCGAAACAATCACTAGATATTGTTGAATAAAGTCGTTATTTTGTTTTTTGGCGCACAAAAAGTATTCTCGTCGCTTCATAACATTAAGGTTGAACCACTGTAGTCACATGAACTGTTTTAAATATGTCTTTAGTAACTTTCTGGGCATTGAAAGTGTTAATTGTCTTGCTGGCAATGCAGGCCTCACTGAGCCATCGGATTTTATCAAAAATATCTTTATCTGTGTTCCGTTTCCGTGTTCCGTTTGTGTTGAGTTTTCATTTTGGGGTGAACTAACCCTTTAATAAATCTATCAGGCTTGATGAGGTAAAAATTCTGGAAACTTTCACCATCCTATATGTGCTGTTTGTGTGTGTTCTTGTACCTCCTCAAACATCACTGAACACATAAGAACTCGGCCAAAAATCTGTGCAAAGCTTACAATGTCAACAATACAGCATCTTTAATGGTCAAGGCAGAGAAATATTTTTATAAAACAAAATATTCTTAGAGGAACTGACTTTGTAGTCAGATCATTCACATTACCCATACGCAAATGTATATGTGTACATATATGAAATATCAATAAATGGAATATATGCTCATATAAAGTAAAAACATATATGTACATATACATTACATTTCTATATGGGTAGAGCCATGATTTTCCTGGAACTCAAATCTTGTCAAAGTACAGTATCTGTCCTGAACATTTACATGTACAGCATTGTGTTCATAGCCTTTAGAAACCTAAACTAAAAAGTTGCATTGTATGAAAGAAGTGAAACTTATACATTTCTATTCTATGTGTGAAAGCATGTTTCATGTTTTTTTTTTTTTTTCGAAAATGGTTTTGAGACTCAAAACATCTGGAATACCGTACGTTTGAGCTAAGGACTTTTGACGGGGCTAATAAATTTCATGACGGGGGTTGGATACCGGTATTAAACTGTAACGTACACTTTTGGAGTCAGCTAACACTAGGAACCTTTCAATTTACATTTATGAACTACATTTCTCTATTCAGCAAATTTGTGATTTAAAACTTACGAAGACTTACAGATTCTCTTGTCATGTAATTATTTTTGGACTATTTCACAGTGATGATAAAGTGGTTATGTGTGCTTTTCTTTTCCTTAACTTGCCTTGTTATTGACACAGTTACACTAAGGGGCTATATATCAAGAATAAAGACCATCTGTACTCCATTTTGGGAAAGAATCTCTCTTATTATCCTACACTGTGATTAATTACTTCTGTGGGTGCATGGCTCGTCCAAATGATTCCTCTCTTTTGTGGTCACGAATTCAAGTTGACCAACTCACATGTATTCATTAACACACAAAACCTTATGAATGCTTTATGGTCAAAAAGAACATCAAAAATACTCAATTTTCATTTAAGTGTAAACAGCTGATTATGATATACATAACTTGTTTTGATGCTTCAGAAATTTTCAGAAGAGCAAACGCAGCACAATGAAATTACCTTTCTCACTCCTATGCGCAAACACACAGTTGACACACATTGTGCCCTCTGTCTTTGACTTGATGTCGACCAGCTGACTGTCATGCCTTATGTCCGAAACACCCTTAAATTGAATGTAAATAACCAAACCCTCTGTGTGCATCAACACCATATTTCAAGGGCACTTAGGCTTGTTCTCTAAGGGCCATTTATCATAGTCCAATAAAAATGGGGGCTTGGTTTCTTTGCAACTGTGTGTCTAGGCTGCTGAAGCCAAAAGAAACCTTTCTCCCCCAAAACCTAAGTTCTGGCAGTCCGTCTATGCTCAATATAAAGACGCATGTTATCTTGTATTTTGACTATGCAGTAATACTTCACATTATTTTTTTAACTTTGCACATAAATCTGTCCTGACAACCTTGCACAGATTGAGTTGGAAACACAATTAGATGCAGAGACACAAGCTCTGCCTCTGTCCTCACCACACATGCCACTGCCAGAAATTTGTGAATATTAAAAGTATGCAGGATGTAAGGAACACAGTGTGGTAAATTTAGTTGGACATAATTTATGTTTTCTCAGAAACTTTTTTTATGTGTGGCATCTGGCAAATGAATAAATGTGTACTTTCCAATTAGCTATGTAAAAATGTTATTGAGACACATCTGTTTGACACTCACATTGAATCCAAATATTACACAGCTGTGAGTATCTTTTCATCATAAGTACTAAACCAACGGAAACCTCTAGTGTTTCTAAAGTAAATTCTAGAGTAGTTTGCTTGCATTTAGGAAATATAGACTTACTGTTTAATAGCCCATGCATCAGCAGCAGTGATACGGTTGTCATTGTTTATATATATATATATATATATATATATATAATCATGTCATGTGCTGTATCGTGAATAAGTCACGTCTGAAGGGGCATTGTGCCTGCAAACCCTTCAGCCGTGATTTATTCATGATACAGCACTAGCCTCGAGTACCTTATTGCTTTTATAAAACGGTTACCACACAATACAAATATTAAAGCCTAAAATATGTATCAATGCACCTTTCATGAAGTAAACTTTTACTAAAAGCCTTCCTTCCGCCAGAAAAAAATAGTCCCTGACCGTGAACAGCAACAGAAGTTACATTATTACGCCATTAGATGGCGGCAAAGACTGTCTTTATGAGTGTGTCAGTTAGAGGTAGACTGATAGGGGTTTTTCTCTGGCTGATGCCGATGCTGATATTTAGAAATCATGGCAGCCAATGGCTGATATATGATGCCGTTTTTTTTTGGCCGATTTTGTTTGTTGACAGACACTTCTATACTGTCAAATGGCCAATAATATAAGTGATAACAAAAATAAAAGAGTTCACCTATATTACACAGCCTGCTGCTCATCACTGCATTAGGGTGCACTGACTGGCCACGAGCGATGACGTTGTGGAGGACATGTCAAACCCACAGACACATTTAATGAGGAAAGTTAACATCCACGTTTAACCAGAAGTTTCGTCTGAATTTCATGTGTTTCTACTTTCACATGCAAATGACTTGTTGCACTTATGATAAGCATGGCCAGCATCAATTCTAGTAGGCTACAACGTAATTAAACTTTCGAAATGGTCTGTTTTCCCCTGCTATCGTTAGCTGAAGCTGTGTGTGAATGAGGTGCGGCTGCAGAGTTACTCCGTCTCACACGCAGCCTCAGAGGGAGAGAACTTCTCCAGTAACATATAGAAACAGAATTGATAACGTCAGAGCTTATCTATACAATGCAGACTAGTAAAATAATTTAGCCGCTGGGCTCATTACCAGGTTTTGGTACCCGTGCCTACCTGTAGCCTAAACTACAGCTGGTTGAAGGCTCGCACACCCCGTCCACGTGCAGGACGATCCGCGTGTACAACAGGGCATGTGTGAGTGACTTGAGCACTTGAAAACAGCAGTCCACTAGATAGTGCGCACACGCCGAATGCGTTTTTCCGCGCCCACGGCCAAAGGTGTATACTTTGAAAGGCTTGCACGCTCAACTGTGCGTAAGATGCAGCGGAATGCGGAAAATGAAGTATAACCTGGCCTTTATGCGGTGGAATGGCAATCGCGCCTGCCTATTAATCTGCCTAATTTGCAGCACAATCGGCTAATGCCGATTA
This sequence comes from Ctenopharyngodon idella, assembly GCF_019924925.1. Classification (NCBI taxonomy): domain Eukaryota; kingdom Metazoa; phylum Chordata; class Actinopteri; order Cypriniformes; family Xenocyprididae; genus Ctenopharyngodon; species Ctenopharyngodon idella. The sequence goes on along the minus strand of NC_067224.1, from coordinate 21,292,112 downwards.
ATAAAAAAATGCCAAAAATCGTCCGATATATCGGCCAGCCGATCAATTGGTCGACCTCTAGTGTCAGTCAGTAGCGAAGACTTTTACATTGAAAAGACTGAATTGTTGTGAACACGGAACAAGACGCAACTGAAATGCTTTGACTAGCGCTGTCAGTCATGGGAAAACCCCTTAACTGTTAAAAGGACAAGATCAGTTTTAGTTTTAATAGTTTTACTTCAACTTCAACTTTTTTGCCAAGATATTCTAATTTTATTTTATTTTCAGTTTGTTTTTCATCTAGTATATTGCTATTTTATTTCAGCTTTATTTCAGTTACCGAACTATTTTAATAGTTTTAGTTTCTGTTAAGAACAGTTTACAATAAGTTTAAATTAGTTAATTAACATTAGTTAATGTGCAATGAACTTTTTAAAAATGTACATTTATAAATATGAAAAATGAATTAATGTTTATAAACAATAAATAATTATTCACACAGCTTGAAATGTTAAAAGTGTATATGTAGAAATTAAAATGAACCTAAAAGAATGCTTTGAGAGTATCATAGTTAGTTTATGATACCTAATGCATAAACTAATGTCAGCAAGTTGAACCTTATTGTACACATTGTATGTTTATACAGTATGTGTGTGAATACATGAAGTAATAATAGAACAAGATAGACTTTAGATGATGGATATGTCTTTTTAGGCCTGTAAAATTTAACTATCCATTTTACAGTCATCTGCTAAACGATGCAGGACTAATCTGAAATACTTGTGCTAGAACATTAGTCTACAGTGAACAATGAGATCAGTTTGGCTTGAGTTACACCCTGAAGTGTTCCAAATTTCTTCCCATTACTTCTTACATAATAAGAACACACACAGTTACTCTCATATTGCTGTCTATCACTGATGGAGCTTTCTGTTTGCATTATTATTATACTTGCTCATGGTACTACTATTCCAACCATTGTCTTCCTAATTCAACACAGCCCTGATTGTTGATGCACAGTGACATGTTAGAATATACTTGGTAGGTAACGTCATCCATATGTGTTGAGGAATGGGTGCATGAAATCTTGGAAGACCCTGTGGTTTGCATTCTTTAAATAGATAGCCAATGAAGTTATTCCTGAGATGTACTCAAACATGCTGGCCATATTTTTTTAACACTTCTGCTTGTTGATAACAGATATTATTTTAACAAGAACTCTCTTGGGTGGTCACGTAGCTGATCAAGTAATGTCTCAAGCATTTCGGTACATTTCATGTTGCACCCTAAATAAGAAGTGAGAATTTTGTGAAGTTGTGTAAAAAGAACGACCAGGTATATATGGCGTATATAAAGGAAAGTATATTGGAGAAGTTTTGCATGGTGGTTGACATGAGCCCCAGATCATTTCTGACAGCATTATGGCCCCTGTCCCACATACACCGAGGAACTGTAACAAAGGCCTCTCATGGTAGTATTACAGTGCCTGGCATCTGGCTGCACGTTTATGAACTACAGGCAGCCGAGTAGTTGACCAAAATAAATGTCATGTGTGTGTTCCATTTACTTAGAGCTTTTCCCCCCAGTTTCTTTTCATCATCCAGAATAAACAGAGCAGGGCCCCAAGTGCATCATGGTCTGTTAAATCCTTTCTAAGCAGCAAGCCTGTTTGTAAAAGACCCCCCCCACCTGCCACCCTGTAACCTGAGTATGGCAACAGAGCGTGTCTGAAAGTAGGAGGGGTGCGGGGTCTCATTAGGAATATTATGTCTTCAGGCCAATACAGGTGCATAACTTTTTGATTTCACAGCCATTTGACAGATAACAAATAGGCATCATTACAGGTCACCTGTTCATTACAGGTCAAGTGTACTTTTATAAACTAAAAAGTCAGCTAAAATTATATAGTAAACTAACGGCATACCTAAAGTTCACTTGTAGTAACCATATTAAAGAAAAACTTATATGTAAACTAGTACTCAAAATTTGCTACTGTTACACTACACTTAACAGAATATTTTTATAAACTAAAAGTCAGCCGATTTAGTCTCAAGAAGCATTAAAATAGTATGCATACAGATAGACTAGTACAATGATATTAGTATACTGTACTTACTACATAAAATTTACTTGGAAAATAATCTTGAACTTTACTTAAGTTCGCTTAAAATGAACATGAAGCACATATTCTTTTTTGTAAGGGTAAGTCATTAAGTCAATCATTTATCAGACTGAAATGTACATTGCTCGTTGTGACTTGCTTTTCAACAAGTAGATGGTGTTTGTTCACACACATGATGACCAAAACGTGTGATGTGGTCACATTACTTGAGAACTTTCTAAGATTTTTCTAGCTAACCAATCAGCATGCTATAGCTTAGCATAGAACTAGCCGAACAGCCTGCAAGATTAGCCTATACCTTTCACAAAGGCTCAATTATATGTTAAAAATGTTTTTGTTTTATCAGGCATTGCAAACAACTACCCCTTGGGGTCCTGAGTGGACTCAATGGGTGGAGAAAAACAATGACACAGAACTTCATTAGTTCTCATGCATGTACGTTAACATGAGATTTCAGAGGTATTTAGTAAAAGTTGTATGAACTATTTTAAGGTATTGTTTTGATCTGTTTGATTGTTTTGACACTTTTATTTTAAGAACTGCCCGAACATTTAGCCTGACATCCTTTTGTGTTCCACATATAAAAAGGTAGCCTAACACTTTAGAATACAGTACCTCCCAGAGGCTTACTAAGAACTATACAGGTTCATAATTAATGTGAATCATACATCATCTATAATTAATTTTAGAGTGAAGATCATGGTAACCCACTAGTGATGACTCAAATATTTCCAAATCTTTCAGAAGGAATGATAAGCACGATAACTCTCTAGTAATGACTGAAGAGGTTTTTGTAAGGTTTTGGATAGTAATTGCTTCTGATGGATTTGGTAACACTTGTGTCATTACTAGTGGGTTACCACGATCTTCACTTTAAAATACTGATCCAAATAATTAGTAATTCCTTTAGAAGGATGTAGTAACACTTGAGCCATTACTATCCAAAACCTTACAAAATCCTCAAAACCTCTTCAGTCATTACTAGAGAGTTATCGTGCTTATCATTCCTTCTGAAAGATTTGGAAATACTTGAGTCATCACTAGTGAGTTACCATGATCTTCACTTTAAAATTAATTATAGATGATGTATGATTCACATTAATTATGAACCTGTTCTTAGTAAGCCTCTGGGAGGTACCGTCAGTCATTACTAGGGAGTTATCATGCTTTTCACTTTAGAATGCTGCTCCAAATAATTGGTAATTCCTTCTGAAGGATTTGGTAATACTTGGGTCACTAGTAGTAGATTATCATGATTTTTACTTTAGAGTTAATTATACATTGTGCATTACTCTTATTAATTACCTCATTCAACAGAGTGCTATTACTTACTAATAATTAATTAATCAGAGTTTCTTGTTAGTTAATAGTAGTTACTAGAATGTTAATATTGTGTTACTCATTTGTTCCTGTGTAGTTATTCATTAATGAGGGAACAGTATTCTAAAATGTTACCTATAAAAATAATGAGTGTGAACTATTCCTTTAACATTGACTTTTTGATTGGTTAAATGAGGCAGAATGTTATGTTTTTCTGTGATATTAGGAGAGGGTAATCTCTGCTGCCCTTTTTACCTGCAGTTGCTCTGTGCAAAGCTGAGCAAAAAAAGTTCTCAAATACTTGTTTACTGGCAGGTCGATGATTCTGCGGGTATACTGCAGACATTATGAAAGTTGAGCAAATTTGGGGTGAATGACAAGGCGCTATTGCTGGTACTGCACTGTGAAACGTCTGAGAGATGAATGCCAATGAGTGTTATGTCAGGTGTACAGGCTTGAGTTTGCCAAATCTTTGCTTTCATGGAAATGGGCCAAATAGCACAGAGAGAAAAAAAAACCTTCCTGAAATGACTGAGATAATAATTCAAGGGAGGATTTATTTAATAGCAATTCCCAATGTGATTAATTACCCACAGGTTTAGGGTGGAGGCAGTATGATTTATTTTTATGAAGATATAATTTTGTCGGAAATCACTCCTTGAGATTATTTACATTTTTCAGGCAACATATTTCATATTTTCAATGGAACCAGCTATTCTGGATATTTTTATAATATGTATCATTGTTATAATAACTATAGGTGGGTTTGGTGTATTTTACAGTTTAGTTGTAATTTTAGTCAGAGGATGATTTGTTTCTCCCAAATCTTTTGTATGTTGTACTATTATTAATATTTCTTAAAGAAAAATATTGTTGTGATATATTATATCTAATTTTTAAAAGGTGATTTGACTCTGTGAGGTAAACATAAAAGGAAATACATCCAAATTTACAAGTATTGTCATATTGTAGTACTTCGATATATACAGCAGTTTTCTTTAAAAAAAAAAAAAAAAAAAAAAAAATAGTGACTAGCAAAGCTTACTGCTATGATGCATCAGTATCAAAAAGAGTAAGCATCAATGTTTGCCTGTGAGAACAAATTAAACCGACAACATTTAAGCTTGAAAGAGATTTTTAAGAGACATTTCAAACTGTTTAAATGTTGTCTTTTCCAGGAAGCTGGCAAGTACAGGAAAGAAACTCAAAGATAACTTCCTGAGAGCCCTGGCGGAGCGGGAGGAGGCTAACCGCAGTGGGGAAACGACTGTGAGTACATTATTACAGCACTCCATTTGCTACGTAATGGGATTCCCCTAGAATATTTCTGCAATTCTATTAGGACGAGAACACAATCCACACTGTGTCAAATTCAGGAGGGTAACCCCCCTTCTCTCTCACACCTTGCCATATTGCCACCTGCAGCCTTCTTTCTCAGAGAGGACAGACCATGCACAGACACCCCCCACACACACACACATATTTGGGATGTCGTATTTCACCAATTTCAGTTGTTCTAGTTTTCCAAGACTGTTTAAATTAACAAATAAAACATTTGTGGGAATAGGCAGAGGGAATGTTTTTATCTACTTATTAGGAAGAAACAATGAGTAGGTATAAACCATTCCCTGTGTGTTCAGTTACCTAATAATTACCAGAATACAGTAAATAACCTATTCTAGCAGTTTAATTTAGCCAATAGCATTTCCTATTGACTGCTTTTTTTCTGCTGGTTGCTGCTGTCATCTCTTGTGATTTCATATATCCAATCTTTTCACCACTTACAATGCTGTAGACTGCAGAGCTCCCGTTTATCGTTTCGCTACATTCATTACTCTTTGTGTAGTAATGAATGGAATTTAGAAAATTTGGGGAGATAAACTTTTGAAAATGCTGGTGAATGTTTTGAATTTAGTTCAGCTCCTTTGTACTTGACAGCAGTTCCTGTGCATTTAGTTTCTGATCAATAGATGTATGTTCGGTTATGTGGAATTGGGTTAAAATGATCTGGGTTTTGATCTGGAAAGAGCTGGTTTTCAGATTTTCCTTAATATCAGGAAACCTTTCAAAATCTGAGAACTTTCTAGCATATGCTGCATCCCAATTCGCATACTATCCATTCTAAATAGTATTCAAAATTAGAATTAGTGTGTCCCAAATCATAGTATCTTGAAATGAGTATTCCAAAGATCCGGATGGTCTACTTTTTCTGCTTAGAATCCGAAGTGCAGATCCCTGTATACTCTAACAGCTAATATTGCCCTCAACCCATTGCGCTGTGGACGAGGATTCGATTAGAACTACAAACATGAATAAAAAGTGTTAAAAAAACTACAAACATGACGGATGTGCGCAACCGACGGTAAAGCAGAGAGGTTAAGATAAAGGGGTTTGAGTGATTAATAATCAGTAGCCTATCTAACCTGATGAAAAGATATTTATTAAATGTTATCCACATTATATTTCATCTGCAACCGCATTGTGAACTTTCATAAAGATGCTTTTGGTCATTAACTTTTAAATGCATCATTATGCAAACATGAGGAGAGTTCTCCGCATGAAAGACTCATGACTGGCGGATCAACGTGTGACTAGATTTCTCTCCGAAACAGTAGGAAATTAAATTTAATTGAATGTGGAGGATTTTAACTTGACAAGATGATTGACAGGGCAGTTTAAACAGTGACAGGATGCACGTAACTAAGTGACAGAGTGTCCATTAAAGACACAATTGTGACAAAGTAGTATGTCCCAAACCTTTCATACTCTTCTGCTACACACTCAGAAGTATGTGCTTTTTCTTCACAAAAACAGTACATACTTTTAGGGCATAGTATAAGTAGGCGAATTGAGAAGCAGAAATATAGAAAATCATGTTCTTCTGTACTGCATATGTCATATACTAAAGAACAACATAAGCTTGCGGTTTGTGAGCAAAGGCCAGATACTTTGGTAGGATGTATTGATTTAAACATTTGGGTCATAAGCTTTGATTTATGACAATGGTTCAGTATCTGGTCAATCATTACATTTGTTCAATAGTTATAAATAGGACAAATAAGACAATTTCACCCATAAAACCAGTGTACTGTGGTAGTTTTTATTGTTGCAGGTCGAAATTGACTTTGTTTCCTGTTAATGTTTATTTTTGAGGATATTTCTAACTCATCCAAGCAGCTTCATTGCTAACGTACAATTAAACAATAACAAAGTCCAGTTGTTTTTAACTGACATCCATATTTTGTTCTTACTTAATGTGAAATGAAATCCTCCTGCTGTATTGATGAGACCTGTAAGTCCTGTTACAATTTAAAAACTGACAGTCCATGGACTGCGAATTATGCGCATAATTCAACTATTTTATAATTGTACATGGCCTATGTGTTATAATAGTTTGATTTGGAGCCTTATCACAATATCAGACAGACATCTGATCGCCATGTGTCGTGGCCCTGTGTTCTGAAATCCCTAATAGATGTCCAAAACGGCCTTGTTTTATTTAATAAATCTGTGATTTAAAAAAAAAAAAACTTGTTGGGGGATTTCACCTCCGACACAGGAGAAATAGTTTATTATAACTGCTTCATGAGTCAAATAGTGGAAGCGTTACAGAATTCTAATAAATCTGTGTCAGTGCAACTTAAGACCAGAGAAATAAATGAAAATGGAATGTAAACTCCAATCATATTTGTTCTGGCCAGCCAAGAGACTAAATGTTTTTCTGCACTCACCTTGTCACAACCAGATACAAAAGTGTTTTACCTGATCCTGATGTACTAACCCCTCTGAGATGTGTGACTTTACGTTCAAATGAGCAGCACATGGCAAGCTGAGCCAGCGCCTGCTGACAGACTTTCCCACTAATTGTTGACTTTGTAAACAGTGCTATTTTAAAGCCCCAATTCCGTTATAACCCAGTATAATTGAGGTTTATATAAAGAGTATCAAAACTTGTTCCTTTAGTGGAGAAAATAAATCTTTCTGAAAATTTCTTGCATTCATAAATAAAAAAGAAAAAATATGATGTGGTGTACCTCACATTCACACTAAAGTGATTCTTTAATTTATGCTTTGGAGAAATGCATTCATTAATCCATATTCACAGAGTTTACATTAATGCTGTGCACTTTTTTTATTTTCTTACATGAAAATAACATATTTTCATTTATGTTTCAAATTTGAAAGGCATGACATGTAAAATGAGGAACAGACATATCTGTATGGAAATTTACAGAATTGTTGCAGGTTGATTTTTTTTTTTTTTTTTTCTTTTCTTTTTTTTTTCTCTGGCTTCCTGGGTCAAAAAAAGAAGAAGAAGAGTAAATTAACAAAAATAAATGTTTAGTCTATGTTGTAGTATATGTAATGCACCTACAGTGTAACTATGATTTGAAACTTGGTTGCACCCAAGCTTAAGTGGAAAACATGATAAAAACGAATTTTGACAGACGCATATTATTTTTTTTCGTTCTTTTATATACAGTAGCAGAGATCCTCTTCCTGGACATAATTTAAAATGAATTTTTACACATTAGTGAGGTTTACACAATGTTAAGAAATGCTAGCATGCCACTGTGCAAATGGTGTTTTAGGAGAAAATAGTTTTTTGGAGGAAGCCATATGATGACACCAACTGCACGTTTAGGCCGACTCTTTTGATTGTTGTAATTTTAGTTGATATGCTACACAACAACACAAAACACATTTTTATGAGTATTGCTTTTCTCTCAAAACAATGTATCCAGTGTGTTTTTCTCTTTTTTTTTAATGCAGTTCTAATGTTGGAAACAGACAGTAAAGTTTAGCTTGCTTGTTTCAGTTGTGTGGACAGTGTCCAATAAATGTTCCAACTTGTTTTAAATCTGCTGATGTGACATTTCACCGAAAAGAGGTGCAATTGGGTTTTAACTTAATTATGGGCTCAGATTTAGTCAAAAACAGGGGCAAAGTAAATGCTACTGTCATTTAAGTTCTTATCAGCACCATCCAGGCAGGGCGTTCTTGAGTCTTGTGGTTTGTGTTATCTCTTCCATCAGCTGAGCTCATAAAGCACTCAGCTCAGCATACATTGTACTTTTCCTCCTCGCTGGTGTTGCGAAAGTTGCCCTGCTGCCAAAAGTCACACACAAACAAAAGGTGCACCTGGACAGCTTTGGCATTATTTACTCTGGGTAAGAAGTTAAGTTTTTTTTTTTTTTTTTTTTTTATCAAATCCAGGTCACACCTGTGCTGGATGCCTGAGGGGCTCTATTGTTGGGTGGTACACATTTGAAACTGAAGGTGCTCTAACCCCTAACCCCACCCCACCCTCCTGATATTTGTTTTTGCTCTTATGCCAGCGATACAATGATGTCAGCATTCGTGCCCTCTTCAATTTCACAGCCAGTGGAGTTGATTTTGTACTATTCTTTCTCTATAGTTTGAATTTCATGATGGAATTAAGTCATGCAAGTGCATCGTGGGTGGTTCTGAGAACAGTATCTGCAACCTCAGTCATATTGTTGCCATTGTGTGAGCATGTTTTAGAGGTGATGAATAAACAGTCACATAATAAATGAATGGCTGTTGGATTGGTGGTGTTGCCCCTCATGCAGTTAGTTATGCAGAGGAAATATTGCACATGCTTGTCAAACCACATTTGCTAACTAAGCTGTAGAGCTGAAATTCTTGATTTATTGATGTTTGTGGTCAATCAAGATTACCTTTATGACCCTTATTTGAGAAATAATTACATATACATTATTTGTATTTCTACCCATTGCCTCGCCGCCGGACCATTTAAAACAAGAAAGGTCAAATTGGGAAAAATAATTGAATCTTTAAAAAAGCTTCAAAAATCTTCAAAAGCTAGTTTGATTATATCTTAAATGCCCTTTATCGGAGTCAAATTTCTCCTGCTAATGAACAGACTTACTTTCTTGTCTTAAGCAAACATTTCTTGCATTACTGAGGCGAGATAGGAGAATAATTACTCCTTCTGAAGGCTGCGATTTCATAAGATGGAAATTCTGATTATTATTATTATGAAAAAATTAAGAAAAAAAAGTTTTATTGTTGTGTTTTTTCTTATACAAAGCAGGTGCTTGTCCTTTGTCTACAGACCCAGTAAGTTCTATATTGATAAGTTGTGTTCATGTATAGAAGATACTGTGGTCAGTCATGCAGTTCAAAGATCACATTAAGAAGCATAGAAATGAGTGAATTTCCCAGCCATATACCATTACAGTGAGTGTGTGTGTCCCGGTCAGTCGGCCCTTTGTCCTTGTCATGGCCAGTAAAATAACAATAGCATGTTGGTTTCAAAGCACTTGACCAAAGGTGGAGGTCCCTTAGAAAACAGTCATGCAGAGCTATCATGTGACCTCCCCTTGAAAGCCCCACAAAGACTTTCAAAGGGTTGAGGGTTGGGGTATCTGACCCCCCTAAGTTTGGATTCATTCATAGAATAGACAAAGACTTCCCTTTGTAAAATGAATTTAGATATGCTTGGTATTCTGTTAAGGGACCTTCATTTTGTGTGTTGACACAAAATATTTTTACACACCATTCTATGCATAAAATGGGTGGTCAAAAAGAGAGTAAACAATAGCTATTGTGATTAATATGTCTATATGAGTTAAATCAATATGGAAGAGAAAGAATAAAGATCAAGTTTGAATACATATTTGCCAAAATACAAATGGTATGGTGTTTTTCCTGCTAACAAGGCTGGAAGGCATCCTTAATGGTTTCCTGTAGCCTGCCTCTCTAATGAACAGCTGCAAGGACTTCTGACCATCTTCTCAAATATGTGCTGGAAGATTTTTAGAGGAGATGAAACAGGATACACTTAATCTAATTTCTCAAGTCTCTGGGTTTGTTCGTCTGCTTGGTGCGTTTTCCAAAAAAACTGTTGTAGACTGACACTGGTGTAATAATTGTCATCTGGATTCACTCTCTTGAAGATGTACATCACTGATAAGTGCTTTGTATTATTACATCTGACAATGTAAAAGAGTTTTTGGTAAACACGTTTAGGGTCTTGGCTTAATTAACAATGCATGTTTCTATACATAAATCATCACAAATGTTTTAAAGGGAAAGATCACCCAAAAATGAAAATTCTGCCATCATTTATTCACCTTCATGTCATTCCAAACCTGTATGACTTTATTTTGAAGATATTTTGAATAATGTTTCTAAAACAACATTGGACCCCATTGACTTTCATTGTATTAAGACATTTTTCAGAATGGCTTCTACAGAAGAAAGAAAGTCATACGGGTTGACATGACACGAGGATGAGTATACCTCATTTTTGGGTGAACTATCATTTAAACCAGTGAAGCAGAACCAGAGAATTTATGTAAAGTTCTCTGGTTCTGCTTCACTGGTTTAAATGAATTGCAGCGTCCTGCAGTTTTACCGTGAAACATATAACATAACAGCTTGATCTGGTCCTTACACCATAAATCAGAGGGCTCCTTAAGTGTTTAGAAGCATTATGGGAGACTCATGCCATAATCAAAAGTTATTTCTATCATTTCCAATGCATTCTTTTTCACGTTCTCTCCTTGCACCTGTTTATCAGCCGCGGCAATGGAATTCTGTCTAGTCCACCTACCGACATCGTGAGGTTGTTATTCCTGATACTCCTATCCACAGACATCATTTTTCAGCATGACACATGACATGTGCTCTCTTACTTGTAAGGAACCATTTAACCTCTTTGCGCTGAAGGGTTCTTGGCTCTTCTTTCTGAGGAATGTACACCTGCTCCATCAAGGCCTTCTTTTTCCTTTCCGGAGCTTTATAACCTTTATAACCAATGCTGTAGAGTGCTCACGTCAAGAATGAGCTCAACATAAGCTGGACATTGTTTCAACAGCTGAAGACGTCCAAGCAATAAACACATAAAATAGATGATGTGTGGAATTACTTGGGTGAGAATACTTGGCCTGTAGCAATCAATTATTTCATCTTGAGTACTTTAAGTGTTCAGGCACATCCCAGTGACTGCGGACGTGTGGCTGGGGTTTTGTGTGGACCTCTGTTGTTGGTCATGGCTGCCCATCCAACTGGGAAATGCAATTATTCTCGAGCAGGCTCAGGAGCTCACAAAGCACATTCTTTGGAATCCTCTTTGTTTTATCAATACATAGTTGCCTGCTTGGATGTGTATTATTCCACCTGAGCAAATACTGCACACCATTTCACCCACAAAGCCCTCTCGTTCTCTCTCTCTCTCTCTCTCTCTCTCTCTCTCTCTCTCTCTCTCTCTCTACCCTTCTCTAACCATATGCAAATGTGATTAAACCTTTTCCGTTTTTTGACGAGCTCAAGGAATGCCATCTTTGCAGAGCTTTTTCCTTAAGAGGTATTAATTTAGGAACAGTGACTGACGACCTCCCAATGAATTATAGGTATAGTACATGTGCGCACCAATGATTTTGGTTTATTGACTTGGCATTTCAAAACACTTGACATTCTTCTCATATTTTCATTTAGTTGTACTCTATAATAGCTGGTGTACAGATGGATTGTCATCTTGGCATGAAAAAGAGATGTTTCACCTGCCAGAAAACTGAAGGGTATTAAATTTACGCATTTAACCTAATATTTGTTGTGGAACATGGAATTTGGTTACATCAAAATGCATCAGGCAAAGCTTAGATGTAATAACAATGTAATTGTTATTAAATACATCACATGGATTGTATTTAATAATTATTGTATTCTGATTTATTTTGTAACTAAGGTTGACTATTTTATCTAAAATATCTGCATTAATAAACAATTTTCTGCAACCAGGAGAACATGAGTAATGTTTTAAAGATGTATATAGATCATGTGGTGAGGAATTAATGTTTTATCTGGGCCAAAATGATGATTGTATTTGATATAGCCGGTTGCCTTGTTAGAAAAATGCTTATAATGTTTGCTGAAGTCTGCTGAACTATCCCTTTAATTACACTTTTTTTATTGTTGTAATTTTTTTCTTTTTTCTATCTTTTTTTGCAAATTTTTGAGGATCATCAGCCATCCACAAAACCCATGGCGTTATATAAGTTTCTCTTCACTCCTATATCCCCCAGAGTGAAAATGTCATCATTGCCCTCTTGAATTTCACCTATCAACTTCCTACTTCCAGCCGCCATCTGGCGATGTTGATATCACCATGCATTCCATGTCTTTGCTCCCTGACAAACCCGAATCTGTTCATCTTCTTTAGACAAGCGGAAGACCTATAATCTTTTGCAGGAGACTGACAGGCGTGCTAAAATAAACATATTCTGACTGCCTTCACTCTGTGGTGCTCATTCAACAGGGATGACACTGCTGTGAGCATAAGGTACTAGATTCCCATCTCTTCTGCACCATACACACTCAAAGTACTTTTTTGTTTTTTTGCAGCCATTAAGGTTTTACTTTATTTAGTATTGAGAACAATGAGAAAAAGACCAGGATTAAAAGTAATATTAGACTGATCTGATTAAATAGCTAATGTAGGAACAACATATCCAGCTTACAGTATGTTACTGCTCAGTAGTGTTGAATATTTTGTTTCGCCACTGAAGTATTTGACATTGATTCAGAAAAAGCAGAGAAAACACTGACCCCTTTTCCCTATAATGCATCAGAAAAACTGCTTTTGGGTCTCATGGGCAATCTGGAGGGAGCTTCATAGTAAATTCTCAGGCCAATGCAAACAGTGTAATGTTTGTACACCTATTTCCCCTGGGAGTATGAAAAAAGGGCTGCAGGACTTTAATCAGAATCTTAAAACAGCCAGGCCTTTGATAAGAACCCTCGCTGAACATTTATCTTACTTCTCTAAAGGGTGTAATGGCTTATGTCATCCACTTTGATCCTGCCTTGGAAACATGATTTGGAGTGTTGCTGCAGATAACAGTCGTCAGCTTGTGTTGTGTGGTAAAGTCGATGTCAGTTAAAATGTTTCTTTTCATTTTTTTTTTAATGATTTTCCAGTATGTATGTATGCAGCGTTCCATTCATTTTCCAACTTCTTGTCATAATCTTCTGACCCCCCTGGCTAAAGAGGGGCAGGGATACGGTAGAGTCCTGCAAAGTGGTGGGGCAATAATATTTGTCTTGGAGAAGCTTCTAGCGATGAGGCCAACAACAGCAAAAGGTCTCTTGACAGGTGTCATGGATGAGAGTTCTTAGAATAACACAGTTGCAAAGTTTTGCACAAGCGTAGGAAGAGGGAAACTTGAGAGTTTACCATGCAAAGCAGCTCAAATCCTGCTTACTTGGACATAAATTACAATTCAAGTGTAATTTGAGGATAATTTAACATGAGTGAAATGTGCCTCAAGTATTTAAAGCTGCAAAAGCTTTTAACTCACTATTAGCTAAATTAGTCATTACACATCAGAAGTACACATGATTTTTCTTCCGTAATTTGTACAGAAATTATTAAACCATATTCTATATTTTGAATATGCATCTTATGTTACGTTAAAAAATTTAAGGTATTTATAAACACAGTGAAAGTCCATTTGCATTTTGTCAGCTGCGACTAATTTGACAGGAGTTAGCTGCAACTTCCCATTTAGCACATGATCAGCAAAAGGAAGATTGTAATATTTACATTGGAGTAGTCCATGATCCTTCGGAAGGAAACTCACACAAGCAGCCTTTGGAGCATGTTTTCTTTGCCTTGTCATATACAGCTGCTACTTATTCAGACTGACTCCAGTGCAGCATCAAGACAGACTTAACCAGAAAAAAAACAGATACTGAAAAAGAGATTGCAAAGGGCAGTTCATGTTAATGGGTTGTAATAGCTTTCAGATTACAGTCGTTCCAGGGTTACAGTTTTTCAGTCATCAGAGGCTGCAGGTGTGATTTGTTTAGCTTTTTTCTGTGATGCATCACATTTTAGGAATCTTGCAAACTGTTTTGGTCTTCTCAAATAGTGTGTTGTAGTAAAGGGCAAAAATGGTGTGTCTTTTTCACTTACATATCATACATATAAATGCTATGGGATATTGTTACTCATTTGTGTTCCCGGGTTGTGTTCTGGCAGCTACTTCATCTTGTATTTAAATTTCAGTCTCTGAATAAATTTGAAGCCAGCAACTAAATAACCAGAGGCTAAACTTTATGTCTTAAGTGGAGCCAGAAAGCCCATCACTTTATTTTGAGTACATTCAGCTGCAACCATCAGCCCAGTGTGCTTTGATGTTTTTAGCAGCCATTATGAATGGGATGAGTAAGATGAACAATGGTATCATCAGCAAATCTTATAGATAAAATACAAAAGACAATTCGTTTGACAGAATCACATCACAGAACAGAACAGAAACACGACATAGAACATAAGAGTATTGGTGAACTAATATACATTTCTTTTAGTAACAGTACATGACACCCGCTCTTATTCATAGTTGTTTTCAGTGAATGTGATTACGTATTGTTTACTGTACTGAACACCTATAATCCAACAGAAACCCAGTGTATACATTTTGTCTAGATGTGACAAACAAAAACTAATGGACATTGTTTATGAAACCAATCAACAGGAAAACACTTCAGGATACTTAGGCATACTCAAGAATGTTTCCGTGCTGTGTTAGTAGAGAGGAAAATCTATAGATAACAATTTACATTTGTTTGGTAATTTATACTCACCATACCATCTACAAAATATGTTGAGTTACTTTATCATTTAATTGAATGTTTAATGAATGAACTCCAAAAATGCAGACAAAAATATAGCAAACAGAAAAAGTGACATGCTTAGGCTAGTGGATTGTATATTTATGGCATATATCAAATAAATCAATGTGAATTAAAATGATATTGCAAATCTTCTAAAGAAATATGCAGTTGTAAATATTCATGGAATAACATATCACATACATATATGTGCATCATAAAGTTATTGGTATTAATACAGTTAAATCATCACTTTAGACTCAATAGCCTGTCCTTTTCAGTGGGTGGTGGTGGTGGTGGTGGTGGTGGTGGTACAGCTCAGCTGTGGTTGTGGTTGGTGAGGTTTAGTCTGGTTTACACATTAGTCATAGTGCTAATAAAGTTATTCATGTCTTCACACAATAACAGTCTACTACATTCATACAAACTCATATTCTATATGGCTCATTATTATCACTCTTGTGTCTTATACATTCATTTGAAAGTGATTTTCACTCTAGGAAGAAGCCAAGTTGAATGAAGTAATGGATTCAGTCTTAAATATAGGGCAAACTTGTCTTCCTTCTTAGGCCTATCATGCTTTTCAAAGGTCTAATCATAACCTTGTTTCTCTACTGCTTATTTTTGTCTTTCTAACCTTTAATTACCAAGCTAAGAATCAATCTTTAACAGGTCTTTCATTTGTTAAATTGTTTTTGACCACTGAAATTATTATCTGTATTTAGCCTCCAATAAAATGTTACCACATTTGCAAGCACTTATGCAGACAAATAAGATTCCTTTTCAACTTTTATTTTCTGTAAGAAGCTTGCAGATGGTTTAGGATTTAGATTGTTGCAGAATGGGAAATACATAATAATTAAAATAATTAGCTTATAGGCCTACTTACATGATTTATGTCAAACTTGTATATTGGTGCAAACATAATACAACCAAAGGCTATGCTCTTTAACTTTATCCCTGCAATCTCTGATATGTTCCCAACAACAAATGGTGTTTGCACGTAAAGTACAATTAAGTAAAGTAGGTTTCTTTTTCTAAATCTTCAAATGTTATGTTATTTGGTTTGTCACTCATTTGAACAAAATTATTAAGTGTGGAATGTGTAGGGATTTACATTAATATCTTATTCTATGTTTCCATGGTGGTGGGATAGTCAGTGTGTCTGCAGTTGATTTTATCTATTTGTAACTTTATCTTAAAGAAAATATCTCTTCATGCTCTTTCATTGTTAACTCTAAGTACTCTATAAGACTATTGCTAAATGCGTACCATCTGCAAAGAGATCTTTTCAAAGCATGGATTTGAACTGAGGGTTTATGTGCAGATTGTACCACACAAGTAGATATGGGAATTAGTCATCAAACGCCCTGCCAGCCTCACACTGTTATGCCACTTGCTCTGTCACACCAAGTAAATATAAATAGCACCACTAACCACATGCAGTCCAGTGAAAGTTACCCTATGCTTAACTGCATGCTTTTGAGTTTTATGGAAAACTGTAAAGGTGTTTACAGATGTGTGGCAACAAGATTCTCATTTTAGTATATGATAAAATCATGCATGTATAAGCGTTTTTATTACTTCAAGCTTTCAAATAATAATCTTTTCTTTCCTTACCATAACTTTTGGTATAGTCTGTTTGAAAGAATTGTTTAAAGGTGATTTGGCATCTGACTTTAAGAATACTGTTTCTTATTGTGCAGAAGAAGTAATATGTAACAGGTACCAATGAATTAATCCAAAGCCGATTTTTTTAGGAATGTCTAATGATAAGGAGCCTATTCAGACTAAAATGAAATTCTGTAGACAAACTTTGTGTCAGTTTGACAAAGTGGAGCTCTAGAGAAAATCGTAGCCGTGAAAACATTCCTGAACTAACATTATTTTAGACCGTGTAGCAGGTGTGGTCATTTGAGCTTCAAACTGTTGAAAATTAATTAAAGGATTAATATAATTTTAAAGTGAGGATTTCTATAATATATATATATATATATATATACACACACACACACACACACACACATATATATATATATATATATATATATAAAATATTGTTGTAGTTATAGCATAGTGTGGTGCATTTCTTTTAAACAGCAGATAAACGGCTTTCAAAGCAGGGTTCCAAAGTTGCAATTTTTCCAAAGATGCATTTAATGCAAACTCCAATGGTCCAAGAACAATGTTTGTTAGGGGAATGCAAGGAAATTCATGTGAGGTTAGTGAATGTGAGAATGTTTAGGGAAGCTGACCAGAAGCTACAGAGACAATTTTGAACTAAGAGCTGTTTTAATGATTTGCTTATATTCACAATTTATACCTGTTCTCAAGCCAGTTAGCTTGACTTTTAACTGGACAATCTTGAAATGTTATTAAGTTTGTTTGGGTAGTTTAGAACAACAGCAACAGTTAGATAAATTTGATATAGAATAATAAACAAGAATGTGTTTGACTTTTGTCAAGTTATTTAAAATACATTTTAATAACAGATTTAAAAAAAAACCTTAGCTCTTTAGTTTTACCTCAAGTTCAAATGTGTTTTAGTGTTATCAGATTTTCATGTCTTATCAAGACTTTTCATCATAATAGTTAATGATGCTTGACAAAAGAGGAATATTTTTTTAAAAAAAACTTGTTAAGATGACAGTGATATAAACATTTTAGGGTGGAAATTACACATTACACTCCACCCAGTGCTTTGAAGCTGTGCATCATTTGTTTTGCATGCATCAACAAATTTCTTTCTTTCTTTCTTTTTCTTTCTTTCTTTCTTTCTTTCATCTAATAATGAGATCTTTAGAGCTTAGATATACTGTCTGTTACTGCTTATGTCAAAAGTTGAGCTGACAATTTTTTATGAACATTAACTGTCAACAGTTTGTGGAATGTGGTTGTGCTTCATTATATCCCAGCACAGATAGATGAAAAATTTTACTAAAGATTTCCATATAGTTTCCCTGTGGCCATAGTCTGCGATTAGGGTAATCACACAGGGCTTAAACCGTGCCATAGCTTGTAATAATCTTTGCTTGCAGCTAAATTACTTGACCACTCTGAATGCAGTCCTAGCATTCCCCAAATGAATCCCCCAGGCCCAAATGGGCAGATGAAAAGCATTCCTTAACCTCTAACAGTACAGTAAATATCACAACACCCAACCCCATTTCATCACTATTGTGTAATTTACGGTCAAGAACATCAAAGATGACTTTAACCACATTGGAAAAAAACTTATTCCAATGGCTTATTTTCAAAACCAGTATGACCATCGCAAAAATGACTTCACACTGTCAGTAAATGAAGGCAGACAGTTATGCACCACTGAGATGGACAGTAACACTTGTTTTATATATGTTTTATGTTTTTTATATAAGTTTATTAGATTATTTTTCGGGTTTATTGTATAATATTTAACTAATATACTAATATAGTCCTCTGTTTTGTTCATCAAAATGCATTAGTAGTTATGAATTGCTGATGAAATATAAAGTAATGTTTTCTTAACTAGCCATTATTTCCTTTTCCTCTTCAGCTTTGCTATAACTGAATATCTCTCAAAAACATTAGAATCCTCCACTGGGTTGTTCTGAGTAGCCGTGCAGTAAATTAAAATGTGGGATTTTGAGGAATATGTTAAACCCTTACACGGTGCTGTAGTGAGAAGCAAAGCATTTTCCAAGAAAATAATTGCTTCTCTGGGGGTTTTTGACAGAGGCAGAGCGGACAACACCCTACTACCCCTTACTGTTTTTTCTTTCTTTCTTTCTCACCCTCTCTTCCTCTCTCTCCTAGGAAAAAAGCTGCCTGCACCTGTGTGGGCTCTTTTTAACACCTCCCATGGCATTTCATAATGACACTTCCCTCTGATCAAAGTGTCCAAGAACTGTCTTGAGCAAAGATATTAGATCTCATCTGTGATAAAGAGAGTTGGTGTTTTCTTTTTTCAGACTGGCTGAGAATTATGAACCACTGTTATAATATACAGTTCAAGTAGCCAGGAGAGCATTGTGATGATGATGATGATGATGATGAGCAGCTTCCCTCTCTCTGCTGAGAGTTCACCACTGCAGTGCAGAAGACTGCCTTGTGCGAGGCAGGAATGTTATCACGGTGCATTTGGGACTGGTCCTCCTAATTACAGGAGGGTAAGTTTGGTTAGGCCAGAGGCACTGTGTAATTACTATGATTGCAATGCTTTAGACATAAGTCTATCCTGGCCTACAGTTCCTTTTGAAGAATTGAGGCCCAGAAAAGACACACTGTGTGTTAACTATATTAAATGTGTACCTCGTATTGTTAAAGAGGACATAGGCAGAGCAGTTATGAATTTTATAGGATGCTGTGCATGTAATCATTGTTTGTTTTTTTTTAACACAGGCAGTGCAATGCCATTTCATTGATGGATTTTAAAGTGAGAAGCGCGTGTTGGATATATATTTAAAATCTTCCTAATGTGCAATGAAATAGCAACAGATTCTGTAAAATAAATATATAAGTACAGTGTGGAAATGAATAAAAATCATCTGATGATAAGTAAACTATCATGTTCAGCATATCCCCAGCAGCCCAGTTATTAGAAAGTATCCCTGCGTATTGTCATTGCAAGGTTGCAAAGAAGTTCTTAATTGTTTTCTCATTCTTTTTTTTTTGGGTGTAACTTGATTGGTAACACTATACTGTAATGTTCCATTAATGTTAGTTAATGCATTAACTAACAATAAGTAATACATTTGTTACAGTATTTACTGATATTTTTTTTATGTTAGATAACAATGAACAGTTATATTTATATTATCTCATGTTAGCTCAGGTCCATTAAATAATATAGCTGCGAGCAGCAATTGTCGGGGTTCAAGCACTTTAAGGCCTTTAAGCACATGTGTAAAAAGGTATTATGTTTTATTTAGCAAGCATGTAACTACTTAGAGCATAGATGGAAAAGACCATTTACAGCAAATACAGGCAATTTCCCATAGGAAATATATGTTTTTTTACACCTTTTTAACAACCACAACTATGCACCGATCTCCATAAAAGTATGCATGCTTCTTTAGAATCATGTGCCGTATGTGCTCACCTAATGATGGGAAGTTCTGGGTTTCCATTTAGGAATGATAGGCTTTTTGGTAGACTTGGACATGCCTGCTTTTTAAATGACCCTGCTATAGCTATAGCTGCTAAAGGCCAAAGTTCAACATTTTTTTGATAATATTGACCTAGAGAGTCCCGAGAATTGTGCCACAGTGGTTTTATCAAGGTTGAGCCAAAAAACTAGGACTAGTTCACCAAAGTTGGTTTTCAAAATAATCTCCTATATTTAATGAACGATTCGATGGACAGAGGCAGTCCTAGTGGCAAAGTTTCTCAGAATGAGGAGTTCTGCCATGTGGTACGAATGTCGTGGGTATGTGTGAAAAATCGCGTGATACACACTCCTTTACGCATGTGAAAAACACAAAGGTGCCCCCGATGGCCGATTTTTTTTTTCGAATTTCTCACAGGCCTCTAGGGCCGTAAGTCAAACAAGCCCAGAGAGTTGCGTTCCGATCAGCCTCCATTAACCTTGTCTGATAGCTGCTCAGACTTCATTGGCCAATGGCAGAAATGTTTTTGGAGATACGTCAATGTCCTCATAAACAATCATGGCACCTCAGTGAAGTAGTTATAGCCATTTTCATATTTTTTTGCTGTTATAAGTGGCCAGTCACCCTGTCCTTTTTCACGTGACCACAGAATGTGTTTGGTAAAAATATCTCATTCCATTCACAAGTTATAGCCATTTTAGTGAAAGTGGCTCCACCCACTTAGAACGTTTTGGCGGCCCTTAGGGACCATGAATCAAAATTTCAACTTTTTTTTGATAATTATTGACAATCAGACTCTGGAGAATCTTGCTGCATTACATAAAATAATATTAATAAATGCTGTAGCAGCAGTTTTCATTGTTAGTTCATATTAACTAATGTTAACAAAAATGGACAAATAAAAAATTTAAAAATGAAGTACTGAACTTTATAAGGTAGAGAGTTTAAAATAATGTAATTTAAATTACATCCAACAACACACTATATGAGCTTCTTTTTTTCTGCTCTCAGTTTAACACATCCTTCTTAAATAACAGGAAGGGAGTGCATTCCAAAATAAAGTTGTATGTGGTCACCTTTTATGTCCAGCTGAAGAATTCAACAAACTTAATTTTACACAGAAGCTCCTGCTGCATTCAGGCAGGGGACAGATGGTAGCTGTGAGTGTGGTTTCAACCCTAGAACATTAAGTTTTAGTAACGTGACTCATTTATCATTCTACTCCATTCATAGAAATCTTGAGGTCGATTGCGTCAGACTTTCCTCCCAGTTCTTTGATTCAACACTAGTGGAAAACTTGTAATATTGTACCAAGTTGAAATCATAGCAACGGCCTTGCAGATGTCCAGGACAAAAAGATTAGATTTTAACTCATTGTTAAACACGGCTACTGTTTGCATGCCCTTGTTTAACAAAAGTGATTTGTTAAGTAAATGTTCAACAAAGATCTGGTTACCTAGCTGCAATCCACTGAAATACAGAGCCCAGTATGTAGCATCATCCCCTGAAAAATCAAGGGGGAGGTCATAAAGAAAACAAACCATGTGTCACGCATTTGATCAGACTCATAAGCTTTCTCATCTTGACAAATCCCTAATCATGTGCACTATGAACCAGTAAGGACAACATACTGTATGTACATGTAGATTTTAGTCTCCTAAGTCTCTGCCATAACATCTGATTAATCTAAAAGTGGGAAAAGAGTATTTTAATGCATGTAATTCCCTTATAAATGAACTGTAAAGTGCATTTGTGGGTGTGTTGTTCACTCAGATGGCTCAAATCTCCAGCCCTGCAGTATTTGCATGAGGAATATGCAGACGAGCAGTTATGTTTATTTGCCAATTATCTTAATTGCGAAATACATTTTGTTAATGAGATCCCCAGTGAAAAGTAAGTTCTTTTTCATGCAGTGAATTGAGGAGTTTTACATTGGTCAAGGTTTAGCATTTTTGCATGTGTTCGGTCACCTCTGGTTCACCTCTGCTTTGCTTCACTTCATGCGCTTGTGCAGGTGGTGTCCTTCAGTAATAAAGACAGGCTTTACACACAATATTGTTTTCCTCTGTAGCCAGAAGAGAATGCTTCATTAGTTTGCAAAAGGGATCTAGGTTCACATAAGCAGGCCGACCTGATTCTGGCCATTTTCAATGCCTTCTCAAATAGGGTGTGTTAAGTTAAACACTTTGATTGAGGAAGCTTTTGTAAGCCCATCGAAAGTTATACCAAGTAAATAGTAGTTCTTCAAATTTAAGGAGCCGAACACTGTGAAAATGTAAGTAGTCCATGGCTTGTGATTTTTTTTTTTTTTTTTTTTTTTCCTGTCTGTGTTTTGTACTATCCCACAACGTGTAAGAAACATAAAATGTTATGACTTAGGAAAAAGAAAGTGTCTGATTAAATTGATGAGCACTTAATCCATAAATGTCAGTCTTTGGAAAGCTTTCTCACAGGTTCACATATATGGACGTCTATGTCCCTGAGGGCAGTGCTGCTTTGCACATGTTTCAGATAAACTTAAATTTTCCCAAAAGTAACATGGAAGCCAAAAGAATGTGGAAAATAGTTGTAGTAGTAGCACTGCTGGGGAAAGCTGTCTGCGTGGAATCACTTTGGTGTAGGAAATCTCAAAAGAGACCTAAACTCAACTGATTTGTGTGCTGCCACTTTTGTTGACCCCAGGTGCTAGTTTTTGAGGCTGTAATTCTCAGCAAAACTTAGCTGCGCTCTTAATTTAGGACACTTTTCCCTTGACAGTAGATACAATGACTTCCCTCATTAATGTAAACTTCTGATGGATTTTACTATCTGAAACATTTCCCACCTGTTGCAGTCATTTGGAATTTGAAAGCTGTGCCTCCTGCAATTTTTTCTTTAAACAATGCATGAGTATGCATGTTATTATGTTTTCAGATTGTTTAAGCATTGCATGAAAGTAAAACTTTTTTTTCTTGATTGCACCATACAGCTTAAAAGAACATGTCAAACTTTTAACAGCCCCCAATAATGGTCACTGGCAAAACATCTAAGTTCATTAAATGAAATATTTGCAATTTATATGTTGCTTGGAAAAAATCTGGTTAATTTTCAACGGCCGCAACTGAGAAAGATGCTTTTTGCCACCATTGTGTAGTTACAACATTTACCAGCAGGGGCTATCTTAACCATGCTGCTAACCAGCCAAATCTTGACCCCTTGTTTAAAGCCACATATTTTGTGGTTTGGTTCAAATTCTACTTGTTCAAATTCTGGTCCAGCGCAGTCTTTTTGCTCAGCTTCCTGCCCAACTGATTGCCCACTTCACTTCCTCCACCCTTGGCAGTGTCCACAGTTGTCAGGCCCCATCTCAGTCCTCAGAATGGAACACCAGCTCTTCTAGGGTGTTTTGTAGATGGCCAGAGGACACCTGTGCAGGCTCTGTTTATTTTCTTGCACAAACACCCAAGCAATGTGTTTATGATTGGAAAAGCCAAGCACATGAGTAAACATTTGCTTAAATCCTATCTCCCCTTCAACCTCTGTATAAACAACCCTATTTTGTCCTTTCCTCCTTCCTTTTTTTTTTTTTCAGGAGTTTTTGACATACATTCTTTTCTTCTCACAACCACATAACTTGACACAATCCTATTTCTGTATTTCCCAAAAAGTCCTGTCATAGTTCCACCACCTGCTTTGAATTTGCTGTCCCACGGTAACAAGTCTTGATTACGTTCTTTTCTTTCTTTTCTCAGTTTCTTCTTTTGAATATGTATCAAACTATTTTAAAATTCTCAAAGTAAACCCAGATTTGAATGTCCAGCTGCCAAAATGAGCAACTCGTCTTTCAGTATGGTTAAGTTGTACATTTTTGTTCCTCGTGCCAGGACATCTGTCTTCTGACACACCCTGTCATTATAAGAAAAAGGAAGCAGCATCTTTTGATTATTTTCATTCGTATTGCATACATTTTTACAGAAACTCAGTAAGTCTGTCAAAGACATTAAAAAAGATGTTAAACATTATGACCGCCAAGTTCAAATCATTTGTTGTAGCTGTACTGTGTTGTCCTGTATTGAGCTTTTTTTAAACCATTTTAAACATTGATTTTCGGCTATATGAGCAGACTACGTTTAAAATGGTCAGAAAACTTTAAAAACCACCACACCAGTTGTTCAACAAGCACTATTAAACGCATTATACATTTTTACTTCATTGATTTGTCCTCTATAGTCCAAAATCTCATGCAAATGTTGGCCACATTTAACATTTCAGAATTACAGCCTTCTCTTCATGCAGGTTTGAAAAATTCCTCAGGAAACGTGTGTGTATATGTATACTCTTAGAAGGAAAGGTTCTATATAGAACATTAAAAGGTTCTGATAGGCACTTCATATTTAAAATATTTTAGGGGTTCCCAACATGGGATCATTTTATGCATTTAGTTTTAATTAATTTCTTTTCATTTTAAATAAATTGTATTATACTTTATCACTAGTAAGAAAAAAGAGCATTAAACATGAAAGTATTATGTAATCAGACATTTCTTTATATATAGATATATAGTTATATTCTTTATATATAACTTTTTTGCATAAAGGGTTCTTTAACACTGAGTCAAGAACCCTAGGGTTCAATATTGAATCCCAGACCTTTTTTTACGAGTGCATATATTAATATTTTAATATATCTTATTTTCTTTAGAATATACTCAATTTAGTATTTTTTCTTCGCACATTTCATTCGTGCAATTTCATTTGTGCATTCTTAGCCCTAGGATAATGGCAGGTGGATGGTTATGTGAATTCAGAGGTGGTGGAATTTCTATGTTCTGACTAAAAAGAAAAAAATGTGCATCGTGTTGCCAGTTTAGAGTATTTTTGTTTGAAGCCCTGTGAAGTCCTGTAGAGTACTTCCAGACCCTCTTAGTTAGTCAGTTTTCTAAAGGCCAAATGCGATTCTGGCTGATCCCAACAGAAGCAGAACACCTCAACACATCTGGACTCACCGCTGCATCTATTACACAACCCCATATGTGAAGTCATGTCCAAGTCAAATAAGCAACCCCCCTCCCCCCCTCAAGGAACACCTAAAGAGGGACAAGGGTAAGCCTGCCAAAAAAAAGGACTCCGACCTCAAGCATTCCTCTCATCCAGGTCATGTTTTCATTACCCCGACAAATTTACACAGTTGTTAGTGATGGCCTGGGATTCCTCCTAAAGCACAACCCACCAATAATAAACAGAGGCCAGCTGACACCCTCAGACACCTGCAAGCCTCCCTGACAGTGCAGGATTGTTCCCAGGCCGGAGAGCACCAAGAGGCCCTGCTTTCCACTCAAAGAAGTGTTATACATCCAAGAGGGTGCCACCATACCACCCTGACACACACGTCTGAGCCCTAAAAGAAATGCGTCATTGGGTAAATCCTACCTGAGAAAACATCCTCATGAACCAGCCAGACCAGTGATAAAAGCCGTTCAGTTTGTTCTCTTCATTTAATACCACACTGCTCAAGAGTTAGAGTACTACCTGTTCAAATGTGCTGTTCATAATAAAAAGCTGTTCTGTTGAACTTTGTCGATAAAAGAATCCTGAAAATGTTTCCACAGAAATAATTAAGTAGCACAACTAATTAACATTTCTGAAGGATCATGTGACACTGAAGATGGTGTTGTATACTATTTTATCTAAATAAAATTTTATCTAAATTTTTTTTAGTCAAACTGAACTGATTTTTTAAAAATATCATTATCAATAACCAGTATGGTACCAATATATTGTGTACCCTTATTAATGCTGGAAGAATGCACAAATTCTACAATTTCCACCCCTTTTTAGTTCATTCATAACTGAAATAGTTTTTAAGCAATGTTTGCTTATAAGAGGCTGTTCCTATATCAGATACAGTAACAGAGGAAACTTGTTGAAGGTAAAGCACCTGTTCTGTTAAACTACGGGAAACTGTTGGAAACAGATCTGTTTTATCACTTGGCTTGTGGACTTATGAGGGCGAGAGGAAACCTTTCTGCCATTGTATTACTGTGGGCTAGAGGGTTTTGATTCCTCTTCTGCAATCGAAAGATGATCTCCAATCCTTTTTCTGCCCACTGTAATTCCTCGCCTTTGCCTGATGATTTCTTTTCAAGATTGACGGGGGAGCGCAAAAGCCACAGATAAGGTAGCTGGATCAGCCCCTGGCCAGCTGTGAACCCGATAGCATCTGTTTAAAGCATCTAAAGGAAGACCGTTCCTTTTCAAGTCTGCACTGCTAGTTATCTCACTTTTATCCTGCACATGTAAGGAAAATCCACAGATGGCCAGGGATCTGATAGAAATGCAAATGTGATATCAATGACTCTGCTATCAAAAAAAGGATGATTTCACAAAAGAAGTGTGAGTCTTTCTCTCGCTGTCTTGTAGAGGTAAACAGACAAGCCAAAACAAAGATCCTCTTCACAGCAGATGTGGTTGGAAGTTATTCTTTCATCATTACCATCCAGACAAAACAACTGCTGACTGAGCTGTGCATTGTTTCTGTCCTCCATTCTGAAATGCACACCAGCAATCCTATTTTCTTTTTTTTTTCTTTTTTAAATTAATGGTATGGACTGTTACACAATTTTATTAACGGTGTATTTGTAACAGAATCTTCTCTATTGCAATGATTTATACCTCTCCGTTGTCTAGTTTCTCAGGATAGCATATTGCACTCCAGATTATTTATACAGTATGTCCTCCTGTTTTTCTTGCAGTCCATCATTTTCATAAGGGACCGAAATTCTCGTGGACAGGAAATATCTGGGTATATAGACTACTCCCACCGACTCAAATTCGAAGACTTTGAACCATATTTCAGTGGAAAGGAAAGGCTTTTGCCAAAAACAACTGACTTAAGGTAAGCCTGCTTATATTATGACCCATCCATGATGATTTCTGGTGACTATTGTTTTAATAGATGTGCTACTGAACATCTCAAAGGTTAGATTTTCTCAGATTTATGTGCATGAAAGCAGTATCCATCTGATCCCTAAAGCATTTGTCTTTGTGAAAAGGATATCCTCTCCAAAAAAAATTATGTGCACAAAGTATCATGAAAACCAAAAAGACTTCCTCGTCAAAATTTAGGAAGAGCGGGCATCTTTTTGCCTTGGCCAGTGCATTAAAGGGGAAGTGTGTATGTACATTATGAATAATGGCTTTTTCATCCTCTGATATTAATATTGGTCAAATGGTGATCCTCTGTAAAAGTTATGAAGTCATAACCATCCAAAAAGAAAGTCTATGTCACTGATCTTCATAGAGGTTTCCTTTAAGAGCACTTAACTGGCTAAGATTCATTCAAGATAAATAACCTCCATGGGAAATATATTTTAGTTAGTGGTCTTAAAGTTAACAAAGATGCAATAAAATGATTTTAAAAAATGAGAGTAAAATAATTTATAATGTTATAAAAAAAAATGTGTATTTTAAATAAATATTCAAACGTTCTGTTCATTAAAGAAAAAAACACTTTCTACACTTCATTAAACAGCACAACCATTTTCAACATTCATAAATCAGCATATTAGAATGATTTCTGATCATGTGATACTGAAGACTAGACTAATGGCTGGTGAAAATTCAGCTTGGCCATCAAAGGAATAAATTCCATTTTAAAAATATAGCACTACTTTTACTAAACGAAAAGTCTACGGTGCTAAAAACAGCACTAACTCTCCTCTTTAAACAACCGATGCCAGAATAGAACCTCATTTAAGCAGCGCTAACAATAACCTAATGCTAACTACTACTATGGCTACCTTATATACACAATTTTCCCGCTTTTACTAAATAAAACAACATTAAAAAAATTAACTCTTGTCTCATTCCATTACATAGACTTGATTATTAAGAACAAGTGTTAAAACAAATGTCAATAAATAGGATGGGTCCGTGTAAATCTTCACAATTCAGTTTTCAGATACAGTGCAAAAGCAAAAATAAAAAAATGAAACCAAACGTTCATTTTTCACTTTTTCTGGTTCCTTGTCTGTCAGTCACTATGACATTATGTCAACTGACAAATAGGGTCTCACTTATGAGCCCAATCACCTCTTAGTTTTAGAAAAACGGGCAGTGGAATTTGCATGCTGAGGCGCTTCCCCATGCATACGGGTATATAAGATGGCAGCACTGATCCACTCATTCATATTTTTGCTTCGGAGCCGAGTGGTTGCATGCAGCGATCACACTTTCCAGTCACCTGTAAAGAAGAAAGAGCATGCAACAGAGGAGATCTCTCTTGCCGGTGGAAGGGCGCATTCAGGGGTATTTAAAAGAGCATATTGCACGGTGTGTGCAGCGATTCGACAAAAACAAGCAGATTTCCCTAAAAGAGCAAGCATGGGCAGCAAGCTTCTTTTTAAAGATGCCTTTCCGTCCGTGTGTTTCTGGATGTGGTCGTTTCCTGTCCTCATCTGACAGCCATGATTGCTGTCTCGCATGTCTGGGCCATGAGCATTCTGAAACGGCGTTCATGGATGGTTCATGTTATCATTGCGAGACCATGACCATGTCGACATTGTGGTCGCAACTCTTCTTCTTCATGAAGGCCAGAGTCCCTTCTGCTGTTACCCAGCCCACTGCCTCTGCACAAAGCAGGGCCGTGAATCTGGGGGACACTTTGGGGGACCTGTGGGTTACAATGGGAGCGTTTCCGCTGGGCCAGTCCCCACGGACATCCCACTCCTCTAGCGTGTCATGTGCCATCGAGCTCAATGGTGGGGCCGCCAGGGGGTACGTGGAGATTCATCAGGTGGAGCATGCAATTGTAAGACGACGGCAGCCCTGGCTGCTAAGGCTTACAGTGCCGCTGGACAGGCCGTCTCCACCCTGTATGTGATGGCCATCCTGCGAGTTCATCTGGCCAAAGCACTAAAAGAACTGCACAAGGGTAGTTCGGAGCTGGGGTTGATGCAGGAACTGCGCACAACGACTGACGAAAGTCACAGCCCGGCCCTCGACCAGACGATGTCCACCTTGGTGGTCCAGGAGAGCCGTCTCTGGTTATAACTTGCAGAGATGCAGAATGGCAACAAAGTGCGCTTTCTTTTTCTCACTGCCTGCTTTTTTACTCCCTGACCGAGACAATCCTCGGCATGGACGCGTTGGCACACAGCTGGCCCTGGGGTTCTTGGAGGATGAGGGGCAGGTCTTGATGGTTGTGCTCACGCTCATTTCCATCAAGAGGGTGGTGGACCTGCAGGCATTTTCGGGCAGCGAGTTGTGCCTTGAGTTTAGGCATGCCTTTTCTCTCATGATGCTGAGACCCCGGCCCAGATACATGCCCAAAGTTCCCACCAATCCTTTTCTGGACCAGGTGGTGAACTTGCAAGCCCTACCCCCAGAGGAAACAGACCCAGCCCTTGCATCACTGTGTCCCGTTTACGTCTTGTGCATCTATGTGGATGCACAGGCAGAGATTTAGAAGCTTTGAGCAGCTCTTTGTCTGCTTTGGAGGACAGCAGAAGGGAAAGGCTGTCTCCAAGCAGAGACTGGCTCACTGGATAGTGGATGCCATCACCTTGGCATATCAATCCCAAGCCGTGCCGTGCCCCCTCGGCATGAGGGCTCACTCCACTCAGGGTGTTGCCTCCTCCTGGGTGTTGGCATGCGGAGCCTCTTTGGCACACATCTTCAGAGCTGCGAGAGATTCTACAATCTCTGGGTGGAGCCGGTTTCTTCCTGTGTGTTGGGTACAAACAGGCAATGTGCTGGAAGGCTGCCTCTGTGTCTTGCTTGCAGCACCAATCCCCTCTAAGTGGGAATACGAGCACCTTCTTTGCTCTCCAGGTGCGTTCCCCACTTGGTGAACCCTGTATTGAGTTTCCTCTGAGCATCCTTCAGCATTCAGACATGGCAGTGTCCGACGCCAGGTCTGGTACTCGAGATGCATGCCCAGTCGGTCAGCCCTGGTACTGGGCTAGACGCCCCATATGTTGTGATTCCCTCTTGGTAATCCCATATGTGTATTCTTCCATGGAATGGTTTCCCTGTTGGTAAACCCATGTCTTTCTCTGGGCAGATTCTGCTTTGCCCCGTCTCTGCATCTTTAGTAGTTCCATCCCTGTCTTGGCAGTACCTACCGCAGAGATCTTTCCATATATAGCACTGCCAAACGAATCAGTCCATATGACTCGTCTCGGCTCTTCAGCACAAACCTGAATGAGTGGATGCATGCCGCCATCTTATATACCCATATGTACGGGGGAGTTGCATGGCATGCAAATTCCACTCGCCAATTCCATTGGCCATTTTTTTTTTAAACTCAGAGGTGATTAGGGCTCCCAAGTGTGACCCCATTTGTCAGTCAACATAACGTCTCCATTCCCTCCATCAGAGAATGAGGGTTACATCAGTAATGTTACTTGATCAATGCCATTTTCTGTCCTTTTTTCAATTTTACTTTTGCTAAATTGTGACTTCAGAAAATTAAAAGAATTGATAGATAATGGCAATTATACATTGATGAAGTAACTGGGAAAAAAATTAAAAATGAATGTTTGGTTTAATTTTTTAATTTTTGCATTTGCACTGTATGGTCTGAAAACTGAATTGTGAAGCATTACACAGACCAGGTCAGATAAAATACACAATGAAATACACATTTTCATAAATAACAAAAATGACCCCATCAGGTGTGCATTCCTGTGAATGCCTTGACCTCTCTGCTAAAACAGGAAATATAAAACAGTGAACCCCAAATTAATATTAATAAAATACTGTGATGAAAGTATGCAGTCTGTTAAATACATATATTCAAAAATGTAATTAAATGTAATCATTTAAAATTAGGATTTTAAGACATCTAAAGCATGTTTGTGTTTTTATATCCACATCCTAACTGCCCCAGCACATTATCTAATCAAAGTAAGTAAAGGAAGTACACTACAGCTTAAGCATTCTCATTTCCTGTGTACTCTCAGCCCCATCTCTCTTTCACTCCCTATTTCTCTTTTAGTCCCTTTTTTCTCTCTCTGTGTTCTCTCTTTCCTCCACCATCCTTCTCACGGGAACAATAACAGGCAGTGCTTGTGGTTGCCACTAAGATGGAGCAGATGCTGTGTTCTTCCCGTACAGATGCATGAATCCACACTACAGCTGACAGACTTTGACTGCCTCACCACAAAAATAAAGTGTACAAAAGTCATGGCCACCAGCTGAGGACAATCACATTCAATTTAGAAAATCTTAAAAAGGGCTGACAAAAGTTAAATTAACCTTAATAATAACTACAATTTCGTTCTCTGTGTAGTGACACTTTTTTAAATTTCTAGACAAATCTTTAGTAATATAGAAAGTCCAAGACGTTGAATTTAGTTCTTAGAAAACATTGTTTCTGATTTAATAATACTACTAATAATAATATGACCAGAATGCAATTACATATAAAATTACATAGAATTCCTAAATGTTTTAAAATAGTGTCATAATGATTGTAGATAGATAGATAGATAGATAGATATGCTGCTTTCTTTGGTTATATTGACTCACAGCAGCACATTTACAGATTTCTCACTAATTCTAGTTTACAAACTGGACTATTCGCTTTCTCGTTCATCCATAGAGTTACAGCTTTTATTGATCCATAGAGTTACAGCTTTTAAAACGTTTTCAAAACACTCCATCAGGCTTTAGTTTGGTAACCATGGAGCACTGCTGTACACAAACATCCTTTTCTCTCTCAGTGTTTTATAGTGTAATGGTAAAGACGCAGACGTATTATTAACAGAACGATAATTGTTTCCACAAAGTCCAGGTTTTTCACACGTTGCTAAGTTAGTGTGGGTGGGGTGCCAGCTGCACTATGAATATTAAGCATTTCACGTTACCTGGTGATATGTCTGTAGGGACAATATTGGACGAAAATTGCCAAAGAACATTTCCAAATGACACTTATGCATTTTTAATCACAAAACAAATAGACCAAATGCTCAGAGATCCCAGATGGTCTTCCCGCTTCTTGTGACTCGAAAATTTAAAGGCTCTGGAGCATTTTTCTGCCCATCTTTTCATGTTCTCTGTTAAAATATCTCACATCTGTCCTGTTTCTTTGACCAAAAGTAAGTGGTTTACCATTGCATAAAAGTGGTCAACCCAAAAATGCTAATTGCTATATGGCGTTTCAGTATAAATAGACACAGAAAATGCTGTCAAACCTTATTTTAAAAAGGAGGAAGTGAATATGCATCCTTGCTTCTAAGTCCCTCACAAAGTTTTACATTTTGTATATGTTACAAACCATATGAAGAGAAGAAAGTGAAGACTTAACATTTTTTGTGAAGAGAAATCCATGTAGGACTACAAAGTTTAATCCAAAAGGCAAACAGAATAAGGGCTAAACTTGTCATTTCATGCATCACTGTCTTTCTCCACAGAATCTGTCTCTTTGTGTGGGTCTGCCATGTTTACCGTGACGGCAGTCACTCCAATGGCAACTGAAGGATGTCTTTCCTGTGATGCAAAATGGCAAGTGGAGACCCAGCAAGGATGTTTGATTCAGACCATTACATTTTATTTACATCTTATTAGCCAGTCTTTTCGTTTCAAGCATAATTTTGTTTGCTTTGGTGACCAGCACCATGGTTTCTGGTCACCTTGATAGGAAATAGCGGTCAGGGAAGTTTGAGGTGTCTTTCCATCATGCGTTCTCTCTCTTACACTCAGAGCCATATATAATAAATTATTATAAACTGGAGATATTTCAAAATGGTACAGCCATAGGATGGAACTTTAAAAATGGACTTCAATCATGTCCTTTTTTTTTATTATTTGCTCACATTGGGTGTGTAAAGAAGCGCTGATCCAGATCAAGCGCTGCAGGGATACCGGCAGCTGTCTTCCTGTGTTTTTAAAGACTCAGAACAGTGTTTCCAGTTCTATAAATACTTAACACCACAATGACATTAATCCCTGATAGTCAGAGTTATCATTAATTTATTCGATAATCCCAGAATCCACAAAATATTATACATATATATATATATATATATATATATAATTAAGGTTAAGGTCATAAACATTATACAGATGCTGTTTATAAGAATTTCTGGACTGTTAAGTAGCATTGCAGCAATACAAAATGTATAGAGCGCTGGCTGACGTCCACAGTGTTATCACAACGGAGAATAAAATGCTCTTGCATCCATGTGCCTCTCCCTCAGATTTATAAAGAGCCTCTCCCCAAAGTCCAGCTTTGTTCTTGGACCATAAACTACTGCTTGGGAAAAGCTGAGGTCCATTGGAGCAACCCTCACTGCCTTAGAGTGTGACATTTTGATTTCTTTTTCTGCAAAAGCAGCTGTCTCCCAGCAGTTGAGCTTGAGAAGCACTAACACAGGCCAGACAGTCTCTTTTTTTCATTATTGCTCATTGCGTGCATTAATTACATTTAGACTTATTCTCACTGCCATTTTAAATGGCCTGCAGGTTCTCAATCATTATATTGATCAGTGTAGAAAGAGGAATTTTTTGTAGCCGTGAAAAAGACTTCCTTTAGCCTGGAATGTCTTGAAAGTTTAGTAGAAGCTTGAAGTGTGAATGAAGATTTTTGAAGCTGGGTATCTATTCTTCAACATATTCAAATAAAAGTCCCACAGTCTCTGGATTCAGTTAGAGGGAAACTGATAGGTCAGTGAAATGTCTGTCTAACAAGCATGCCAAAGGCTAAAATAGTAAAATGGCTATACCTTTCAAAGTAACAAAGCTTCCCTTTAAGAAATTTGTAGAAAAACTAAAAAAGTTCAGTTCTCCCAGTCATTTAAAGATTCTTTTGTCTTTATTTGAACGTTTATTTTTGGTCTCTGTTATTTTGTTTATTTTTTTAATATGCCCCAACTTTTCTTGTTCAATCCTGGCTCCTCCCTAATTAGTTGCTCATTGACTAGTATACGCCCTCTGTTAATTAGCTAATCACTGAAGCCATGTACTAATGAGTCCTGATTTATAGATGCCTGCAGTGAAGCGTGATAGACTGAGTATTTGGAGCTGCCTGATGCTTGTAATGTGTGTGCGTATTCATGAGCAATATAAGTTTGTTTCTTTTGGGTTTTACATATTGTATTTTGATTTGTTAATTTGTGTGGCTTATTTTCATTTAAGTGGGTAGCACTTTACAATAAGTTTCATTAGTTAAACATTAGTTAATGTATTAACTAACCTGAACTAACCATACATTTGTTACTGTATTTACTAATATTCGTTAACGTTATTTAATGAAAATACAGTTGTTCAATGTTTGTTCATGTTAGTTCACAGTGCATTAACTAATGTTAACA
This sequence comes from Ctenopharyngodon idella, assembly GCF_019924925.1. Lineage (NCBI taxonomy): Eukaryota > Metazoa > Chordata > Actinopteri > Cypriniformes > Xenocyprididae > Ctenopharyngodon > Ctenopharyngodon idella. The sequence continues at coordinate 21,257,647 of NC_067224.1, read as the reverse complement.
AGATTTTAATAATGTATTAGTAAATGTTGAAATTAACATTAACAAAGATTAATAAATGCTGTATAAGTGCTGTTCATTATTAGTTCATGTTAACTAATGTAGTTAACTAATCTAACTAATGTTAACTAATTAACCTTATTGTAAAGTGTTACCTTTAAGTGTTGGTATTTCTGTTCTTGTTTAGAGACCACACACATACCCATACATACCCCTACTCCTATTCATATGATGTGCTCCCTGCTCATCTTTGTTCTGTCTGCTCCAATGGAACCAATAGTCGTATGGAACTGTACTGGACTCTGTGTTCTTGTCGACATCCCTGCTGGACTCAAGCCAGCTATCCCTTAAAGCCTAAACTCCTTTACACCCAGGACATTATTTGTTAAGTTTATGGACATTTCCTTCAGCCCTAGAACGCAGTGCAATGTGTAATTCAAAATATGGTTAGAACACCTGTGAAAAAATCTATTCAGAAAAATCCTTCATATTAACACAGTACATTGTGCCCTATTTTTACAGCCTTTACCATGAGTGTATTTGCCCAAGCAAAGAAACTGACAAATTTGTTTATATATATATATATATCTTATCATTGTTTACATTTACAATACATGCACCTGTATTTCTGACCGTTTCTGAAACCAAAAAGTCATTTGTGGTTAATACATTTAATAGTTAGTTAAACTTTCCTCTCAGAGTTATTAGAAGGCATTTAGTCCCTAAACTAGTAGTGTATTGATTCTTTTTTTTTTTTTTTTTTTTTTTTTTTTAATTGAAGACGTTCTGCAGCCAGTCTGCTTTCAGTCATTTGACATTTTTAGAAAGGTGTAAAAAGATCTGAATTACATGCATAGAGGTAAATGTAAAGCTTCTATAAATGTGATTCTGAATATCAAGAGTATGATTGTTCTCCTGTCTTTTACTTGCATCAATAAGTAGAACAAGAATGGAGAAACAAAATGAATGCAATTGGATAACTGGCTCTTTACAAGATTCCTTATATACTTAAAACTTAACACCTGGCTTTCTAAGTGCATGTTTTATCAAACTTTTATTTTATCTTCTTATGAATAGCACACAAGACATCCTGACATTTTTTAAGGTGAACATTTTCGTTTTACTTTGTAGTTTATGTTCTTCACTATATTCACCAAAGCTATTCATCTATGCAGTGTTTTTCTGTCAATTTTTTTAAGTCATGCATTTTGATATCTCTAAACTATTCTAAACATATTAACCCTAACTTTTTTTCAGCTTCTACAACTGGGGAACACAGATGGCCAAACATAATGCCAGCTCAAACTATGAGGTAATCACAGAGAATCCAAGCGGTCTGCTCTTCCAGTTCAAGAAAGATCTGAAAATCTTGAATGTTGACCCAGAGGTGAGCATGTTTGATATGAGCAGAACTTGTGATACATTGGTAAACAGAGAGTGCTGACCTCTCTCAGTCATGTTTTAGCTCTCATTTAACATCCATAAGTAAATAAATACCATATTCACAAAACATCTTAAGGCTAAAAGTAGCTCCTAACTTTCCAATTTAGGAGAAACTCTTAAAAATAATGGGTATGTCAGTCCTAAATTTAGCACTCCTAAATTTTTGCTCTATGAGTATTTCACAAAGCATTTTAGCTCTAAATCTAGCTCCTAAACCTGTGAAAAGTTAGGAGTAGTCAAGAGGACTCCTATGTCACTAAGACCAAATCAAACAATCCTAAAATGGCTGTTGCTGGCAATAAAGCGATGGAGCCTTGGGTGCTGAGTTTTTCTTCATAAATGCAATAAATATTTTGATTTATAGATTTTAATCTGCTATGACATAAAGGTTCATTTATGTACAGGCAAAATGTATTGAATGATGGAGAATAAAACACTGCAGTCAAGTTAATATCCTACCGCCTGCGCTAATAGCCTTGTGGGCAGCTCGGGTGACCTGAGTTCGAATTCCAGCTCGTGGACCTTTCCCGAATAATTTTTATTTTAAAATCTTTATTTGAATTTGGCAACATTATACCTCATTCTACAATATTTCTATGATTAAATCACAGACAGAGACCCCTCCCCTATCAGCCAATCACTGTGGGCATAGCTAAGTAAGCGTGTTGACATCATCTATAGCAACGAGGTCAACCCCGCCCTTACTCTTAGCTTAAGACTTCTCTCTATTCCTTAGTAAATGTTTGTCTCAGCAGCTTTGTGAATAGGTTATAAGAGAAAACTCTTAGCTAAGAACTTTTACTGCAATTTAGGAGAAACTCTTAGTGGTAAGATAAAATGTTTTGTGAATACAGCCCCTGAACTATGTTAAACTGAGTATTTGTTCAATGAATAACTCAAGACTGAAGACTTAAGATTTAAACAGGAACATTGTGGCCCGGTTTCACAGACAGGGCTTAGGCTAAGCCAGGATTAGGCCTTAGTTCAATTAGGATATTTAAGTAGTTTTTATAAACATACCCTAGAAAAAAACATTGCTGGTGTGTATCATAAGACAAAACAATGGCACTGACATATTTTAAGATATGTCAGTACAAATTGCTTTCAGTTAAAACAGCTCAAACATGCACTTTAGTCTAGGACTAGCTTAAGCCTTGTCTGTGAAACTGGGTGATAATTGTCTATTAGATGCAGTGTCTAATCAGTTGATTATTATTAAGACAAATTTATAATCATGCACACATAAAAGCATAACAGCAATGTTCAAGAGTCATCCCATTTGAAAGTCTTTGTGAAACCCTTCTTTCGTGATATCAAATAGCCTCGGTGTGAAGTGGAGAGATTGTATTGTTGCACCTGGATAGCATTTTTGTTCCAATCTCTCGAAATATCCATCAGAGTGGGTTAGAACGAACCGCAAAATTCAGTCCTGGAACCTGTGCCACATTTTTTTTTTGCCTGTGTGCCCAGGAGCTATGAGTGCATGCTATTTTAGAAAAGAGGCAACGCTGCAGACCGGCCTCTTTGAACACAAACTCGCCCAGGCTGCCTCGTTGAGGGCGAGATGGCAGAGGCGAGTATTGCCTGTGGTCGAGCACACCCCAACCAGGCCGGCTATTAAAAACGAGGGGAGGCTAAGGAACCCAGACACTGAAACCGCCTGTGCACCCAGAATCCAACCTCAGGCCCCCACCAGGCATGACCTCATTGCCCATGTGGATGCATTCCTTCATACAAACTGGTGGAACCATGGCATATTAAACCCTAGATTTGATTTGTTTGTTTGTTTGTTTGTTTTATCGCCCTGTTAGATAGAGCCAGTGTTGTGAACATTTCAAAATTTTAAGCCCAAATTCTTCTTCTTTGGGTTGTGTTCGCTTCTGATGGAAATATGTTGGTTATCCCTCCAAAGTAGCACTTGGTGGTTTAGTTTGATAACCAATCCTTATAAATCAACAGCTAATGCTTTTCGTTTGCTTTATTTCATTTTTGGGGGAATGTTCAGCATATGTTTGCATTTATCTTGGCTCTAAAAAAAATTGGTATGGTAGCCCAGACAAGATTGATGTACATTAAATACATAGAACGAATGTAAACCTAAATCTTATGACACAGTTACTCATTAATAATGGATCCCAGCTGGCTTAAGATCTTATTTATTCTCAGTGGAGGCACTCTATGAAGTCCATATTTTAAAGTCACACCCAAACTGATGTTTAAACATCAAATCACACTTATTCTGCAAGGTTTTTTTTTCTTCTCAACTGTAGTAATATAAATAGAAATTTAAGTAGCATTTAAAGGGATAGTTCACCCAAAAATGAAAATTTGATGTTTATCTGCTTACCCCCAGGGCATCCAAGATGTAACTCCATCTATAAGAGTCAAAAAAACATGCACAGACAAATCCAAATTAAACCCTGCGGCTCGTGACGACACATTGATGTCCTAAGACACGAAACGATCGGTTTGTGCGAGAAACCGAACAGTATTTATATAATTTTTCACCTCTAAAACACCACTATGTCCAACTGCCTTGCGCATCCGGTTGGTGAACGGAAGTGATGTCTCGCACTCACTGAAGTATAAGCGCGAGACATCACTTCTGTCATCAGAACACGTTCTCAGACCTCACCAACCGGCATTTGGGCATTTGGACATAGTGGTGTTTTAGAGGTGGAAAAATGATATAAATGCTGTTCGTTTTCTCGCATAAACCAATCGTTTCGTGTCTTAGGACATCAATGTGTCGTCACGAGCCGCAGGGTTTAATTTGGATTTGTCTGTGCATGTTTTTTTGACTCTTATAGATGGAGTTACCATTGACAAGCATTATACGACTGACAGACCACAACGGTTGGAGTTAAAAATCATAATTTGTGTTCTACTGAAGAAACAAAGTCACCTACATCTTGGATGCCCTGGGGGTAAGCAGATAAACATCAAATTTTCATTTTTGGGTGAACTATCCCTTTAAAATAGAAATTCTGTGCTGTGGAGTCTTTTGAAAATATATATACAGTATATAATAATTAAATAGGTAACACAATGTCTGTAAAAGATCAGTGTGGAAATACTAATTAGTGCAGTGAATAATGTTTTCTCAAATATAAGATTTAGTCCTCTATGTAGGCAAGATTTAGTAGTTTGACAACCATTTAAACTTACTATGGAAGATCCAGTTGTGGTGTACTGTGTTCTACTGAAGTAGATTTGAACTGACGTAGCACAAACTATTCAATAAATAAAATATTGGTTTAATCCTAATTACTATATCTTTAACCCAACAGGCAATACCTGGTGATGGCTTCATCCGAATTCCTGTCCAATCTGACCTATATGTGCATGTTGTCATTTATGACCATGTCACCAGAAAAGGTGGGAACAGCACCACTTCCTCTGCAAAACTCTCCAATTAAATTTTTGTTTTTTTGTTTTTAAACTTGGGGCCTCTTTCATCTAACATATAAACAGTTTTAATCTGTAAGTATTTCATAATAATTTTGACTTCATATTGTGCACATCTGAATGTATAGAATACGTTTTGATTTTTTTTTTTAAAGAATGTTGCTATATTAATACATTGACTTAATCATTATATAAAATAATGAATAAAATAAGTAATTTAACAATGTACTGATTTCATTTGTGTTGTGTTATTTTTATTTCTATTAACCACTGTTGTCATTATCGTCTGCAGTCACACGATTGAGGCACTGAGAGAATCTCTTTCAGAGAATGTCTGATGCTGCAGTCACTTACTTGGGAACCTGAGCTTTGTATTGTGCTCTTATCTAAAACAACTCCTCTGTTTGTCTGAACAAATCAAAGATAAAGCCCTTCAGAAACATGAGGGTTCTTTCATGTCCCCACGGCTGCTTGTAGCTTAATTTTGACTAAAAGCTGCCAAACACTCCATGAAATAGACAAGGACACCCAGTCCACATGATTACAGATCCTAAGATAATGCAGAGAGTTCCGGCATTCGATATCCATCAGTCAATAATTCTGTCTTTGATCATTTACAAAACGATCAAAAAGTCAAAAAGATATTGCTAGGTTGGTGGCTCAAGGTACTTGTTGATGCCATTGTGGTACTTGAATGGTTAGTTTACTCTATTTGTTGGCCAAAAGTTCATAAAAGACTGATTAACAAATAGGAACGTCACACCACTTAGTCTGACAAAAGTTAAACAAAAAGTAAGGACTTTTTTCCTTAGTACATGCTAGAATGAATATATGCTAAGAGACTGTCATTGTAACAATCAGTGACTGAATCCATACAAATTTATGCTTAGATTTGCAATACACTAACAATCAAATGTTTGGGGTTGGTACGATTTTTGAATGTTTTTGAAAAAAGGCTCTTATGCATTACAAGGATACATTTATTTGAACAAAAATACAGTAAAAACATTAATATTGTGAAATATTATTACAAAATTAACCGTTTTCTATTTGAATACATTTTATAATGTCATTTATCCCTGTGATGGCAAAGCTGAATTTTCAGCATCATTACTCCAGTCTTCATTGTCACATGATCTTTCAGAAATCAGTCTAATATGCTGATTTGCTGCTCAAGAAACATTTATTATTATTATAAATGTTGAAAACAGTTGTACTTCTTATTATTTTGTGGAAATCATTTTACTTTTTTGATGAACATGAATAAAACTATTAATTTCTTTAAAAAATCTAAAAACTAATAATCACTAATAACTAATAAATCTAATTAATGATACAGGATTATAGGCTACTGATGAAACTGTCTCCCACATGTCTGCAATACTGGTTAGAGCACAACCATTCTAGCAGGTTTTGTGTGTGTGTGTGTGTGTGTGTGTGTGTGTGTGTGTGTGTGTGTGTGTGTGTGTGAGTGTGTGTGTGTGTGTGTGTGTAGAGTATGTATGTATGTATGTGTATGTATATATATATATATATATATATATATATTACATACATACATACCCCTACATAAAGTTTATGTTTAATCACCACCAGGATGAGGGCTCAAGAAGTGGGTGGTGATTCACCCACATTCATAACTGTTTAACTTAACCGGCCACAGTCCTTATTCATGTGGTGGAGTGGCAGTGTGATGAAACTGCCCACTTCAGTCCCTCACAAGCACAGCTCATTCATACACCTACAAATCAACATAGCAGATGTGCTTGTGAAAATCTGGGTTCTTATCCTAAAGTAGACTAGAGAGTTTAGTGGGAAATAAAACATGATAAATATAGGTTATTGACAGCAGACCACATATTTTCTCACTATACAGCAGTTACACCTCAGACAGATCTGACAAAACCATATCTTGAAAATAAGTCCACTGGCATCAGATGTCTGGGGTGGGAGTCAATCACTTCCTCCTCAATGATCCTGAAAGAGAGACCGTGACAGAGGATATTGAAGCCGTGCACGCGGGTCTGGTGTGCGGAGGGGACGCGGTGCAGCATCCGGATCAGACTCTGCTGTGCAGGATGTGTCTGCTCATCGCCATTGAGCTCAACTAAATGGGACAGAGAGCCTTTAATGCTCCCCATAAGCCATGTCATTCAGCGCGTCAACCCAGACACACAGCTTTGCTGAGAGACGTTTCACGGATCTCACTATCGAGCATTACAACACACATCCACATGACTCATGCAGTCGCTCAGAGCGCTGAAAGTGTGAATAGTGTAGCTACGATGAAGACGTAAAAGTCTGTTGGGTTTGTTTTGATGCCCTAAACGACCGTTTTAAGACGATAAAGAGGGCATTTTTTCACGTGTTGTATTTTTGGGGGCTATTTCGCTTCTTTCTTTCTCTTTCAAATAGGCTACACACGTACACTTTCCTCTTCCATTCTTCTTTTTGTGAAGAATAGTATCCGACTGTATCGGGACTTATTAACAATGAATCACTTGATAAGGTTAACAAAACCGGTCTATTCGTTCTTGAGTCAGACTTGAATGAATAAGAGTGATTCTGTAACCGAGTCGCTCAAGTCCGACTCGCAATTGTACGGGTTAACAAGCGAATCAGCTAATCGAGAACCGTCTTAGGAACTAAACCATGATTTGACCACTGGTGCAAAAAGTAGCCTACTAGGCTACTACTACTTCATTAGCTGTAGGCTATAGCAAAAATTAAATAAAAGATTCTGGATACAAGTTTACGAATTGCGTTACAGTTTTACAGTTTTATTAATAGGCCTACGCATTTGAAACAAGAGTTTAGCTTTTAATAAATTAGCTTTTATTTAAAAATGCAAAAACGGTTTCAACCAAGTGATGTGAATGAATTTTAGTAGGCTATTGTTTAATGTAAATACAAATATTTAGTTTCTAAATGAATTTACGTTTTTCTGAGCTGGATCATGGCTTCATCAAATGGAGCAATGCATACAATAAACACTTAAAATTAGTAGTCACATAATGCCTCGCCGAGATGGCAGGGAACACGTAATGACGTAAAGAACAGAAGAATCTGTTTATTGAACCGGTTCTTTGAAATGAACCGTTCGAAAGAACCGATTCGCGGAAATCATTCGGACTTCCCAACACTGTCCGACTGCTCCCATAAGCCCTATATATTACTAGCGCAACAAGCTTTACCTTCAATGAACGCAGGGAAGAGGCGCGATTGGCTGAGAACAGCATCGCTCACACACAAAACCGAGGATCAAGCCTGACCATCAGGACAACAGATCAGCAGATCAAACTCACACGGACATCCTCGTACATTTTGCGCAAGGACTGTGATATTTGCTGCATGAATATCGATCTTTGGAAACGTGCATTTGGACTATTCTTTTTGAGCACATCAAAGTGACATCTTGTTTAAATTTCCCCTTTATTCTTCTAGCTCTCTTTGCCTTATTTTGGTGGTCCATGTGATGCTCTCCCTCTCAAGAGACAAGAGTTTGGAAACGCATTCAGCACTGATATACTACACCTAAATCTGCTTCAATAGTACTGTACATCCAGCATGGATCGCTGTCAACGACTGTTTATCCTCCTGTTGGGATGGGGTTATCTGTTCTGTGGATACTGTGCTGTGCTTAAAACACCCTTTATGGGTTTCTCAAAAGACGTGCAATTTGGACAAAAAGTGGAAGCCCAAGATAAGCAGCATGCAAAGAAAACCGAGCAGGACACGCTGTCAGAACACATGCAGATGCTCTACGCCAAATACACCAGCGCGGGATTCCCTCTCAAAGATGGGAACACTGTCCGCAGCTTCAAAGGACATTTGGGTAGGTGTACAATGTATTCCATAGTAACTGACGAAATGTAGTAATGTACTCGTTAATGTCACCTCACATTTTCTCTTAAGTGAGTTTAAGTGTAGGCTAAGTGTTAATCGGTTTTGCGCTTGAAAGAGATAGTTCACCCAAAAATGAAATCTCTCGTCATTTACTCACCCTACTGTTTTTATAAACCTATAGGCCTATCTGTATGAACATGACTTTTTCTGTTAAACACAAATAGAGATGTTTAAATTCTCTTTAAATGCATCATTTTCCCATAGCCTATATGGTAACGATGACTGAGGCTGTCAGTCCTTAACTTTTCCTGTATATAAATTGTAAGTTTTCATTTTAGAGCGAACTGTCTCTTTAAGACGGCTTGCGTTGCAGTTGGTTCGCTTCAATTACACCTGTTGATTTCGATTTGAGTGAGACCGCATATCAAGATGAACAGCTCGTCGTGTAGCGTTTCATAAATCATTTTAGATGTTACTTTTAAGACTTTTAGATGTTATTAAATGTACTTTTACACGCGTGTTGCTCGTTGATTGTAAAACAAGCGAGCGTTCGTCTCAGTATTTGCAAGTGGATTAGATTTCGATACTGATGTATTTAATTGAATTCTTTTTTTATGTTTGAAACGTATTCGTTTAATACACTTTAATCGCTGGTATGACAATAACTTGCTCGTGTTGAGAAGTACGCTTCTTCGCTCACGCTGACGCTCGGATGATAGTCTGCGCCAGTATTGCCAGATTTCTCATCAAAACAAGCTCAAATTAAGCAATTTGCCACACCAAAATAGTAGTCTTTTCATTACTATTTAGCAAAAATAAACTAGTTATCTAATTACCAGAATAAATCTCTTTCTTGCACATTTACTTATCACTAAAATGGTGAAGGCGCTGGGAAGAGCAGAAACACTGGAAGAAAGGTAAACACTGCAGCGATTAATAATGACATTCATTATGTAGAGTGCAGCTTAGGTTTTTTAGTGGTTGTTCGTACACAGAAAAAAAAAATCCCCCCAAAAAGTGCAACCTACATTTATAAGCGACTGAAGAAAACAAAAGAGACAAAAAACAAAAACACCTCAGAGTTACTTAAAATGAGTGGACATACCGCCCTCTAGAGTTCAGTTCCGGTCTTATTATGCTTGTCAATTGCCTTCTGAAATGTTTAAGGTGAAGAGTGATAATAACGCCATGCTTTTTTTGAATTTGTGTTTTTTTTTTCCTGTTAGGGACCATAAATGATAAGCAGTTACAAATCTTCAACCTCACTTCCCTCACCAAATCTGAGGATGTTCTCTCAGCAACGCTGCACTACTACATTGGTGACCTGCAGAACAGCAGCCACAGATGCCCAAGGCACAAGAGTTGTGCTCACCATAATCTCAGAAGACAAGGTCATATTCACCTTGATGTCTGGAGTTTCAGCTTTGTGGATAACACCACTAGAACAATCGGCCATTTTTCCATTAACATCTCCACAATGTACCGGGATTTCATATCATGGCAGTGGAAAGACATTACTCGTGTAGTCAACCAAGCCAAGCATCACGACCAGCTTCTCATAGGCATTGACATTGACTCAAAAGGACAGCAACCTTGGAAGAAACTCTTGTCAGATAGGTCTCCTTACATTCTGGTCTACGCCAACGACTCAGCTATCTCCGAACCCGAAAGTGTCGTGTCCACCTTGCAGAGACACAGAAGCAGACTGGTGCCTAATCTTCATATGCTCGAAATACATAATCGCAGTGCCTCCTCGCAACATCGGACCAGACGGTCCACCAACATCCTGCTGCCGCTACAAAACAATGAGCTTCCAGGCCCCGAGTACCCTTATGAGATACCTACATGGGATGAGACCAGCCCGTATGATCCAATGGAGAGCAAACCAGTCAAGCGCCCTCGCAAGAAACCTCGCAAGAATCCACGGCACAAGAACCCTCTCCTGCAGTTTGATGAGCAGACCATTAAGAAAGCACGTAAGAAGCAATGGAACGAGCCGAGGAACTGTGCTCGCAGATATTTAAAGGTTGATTTTGCAGATATCGGCTGGAGCGAGTGGATTATCTCCCCCAAGTCTTTTGATGCGTACTACTGCTCGGGGTCATGTCAGTTCCCAATGCCAAAGGTATGTATTTATGTGTGATTACAAAAATCTCAAATCTCAAATTCAGTAAACTGAATTGTTAAATTAATTTTTAATTTAGCAGAAAGTCTAGATGAGTTTTGAAAGGAAGCATTTAGTTGTGCACTCTGATCTGTTGTGATACAATCGACTCCAGAAGCAAATAACCAGAGCAGTGGGAAAAGGGACTGAAACAGGCATGGAGAGAAGTGAAATATAAGCACCACCTAGTGGAAGAAAAAGCTGTAAATCATTGTGGGCAGCACAGAAGTTCATTCATCTTCCATTATACTATGCATGTCACAAAACCTGCCTATTTCCATTTAGAAATTGCCATCAAAGGTTTTCCCTTTGTGATATGATTAAGTTTAAGAGACATAAGATCTAATTTACTTCAGTTTAACTACAGTTTTATGTTTCTGTAGTGAAGTTTATCATAGAAAACCCAGACCCAATTGTTTCATATTCTAAAATTTATGTGGCTGAATTCCTTACCATCCTTCCAGATAAAAAAATAAATAAATTTGATAATCAGTTATGTCAGATATTATAAGTTTTTTTTTTTATTATTATTATTTATCTGTCTATATTTACATATAGATTACCATTGCCTAACAGTCACTTAATCTTTAAAAACATGAATCATTTAATAAGACTGTATATTGTAATTCATGAATTCATTTGTAGCATTTAAAATGATTGATTTTAGTTTTTTAGTGTTTTAGTCTTAATTTATTCAGATGGTAAAACATCTTAAAATGTATCCATTATAGGTGGATCACCAGTGTTTTTTTACTATTATTTATATACTATTATAGTATTTATTAATATTTTGAATTAACTTTTATTTTTATATTTTCAGTTTTCAGTAAGTTTTAGTAATTGTATGTGATTTTTGCATTTTTATTAGTTTTTGTTATTAGCATGAAACCATACACAGTGCGTTTCACACTCTGTTTTTGACCTATTTTGCACCCTTTAGTGCTTTCACTGGTTTATCGCGAAACAAACTTTAGCTGTAATAGGTTCTGACCTCTTTTTACCCTTTTACAGTCATTGAAACCTTCAAACCACGCTACCATCCAGAGCATCGTGCGGGCGGTCGGGGTGGTCCCAGGCATCCCAGAGCCATGCTGTGTACCGGAGAAGATGTCTTCCCTCAGCATCCTCTTCTTTGATGAAGACAAGAACGTGGTCCTTAAAGTCTACCCCAATATGACAGTGGACTCCTGTGCCTGTCGGTAAATGCTTTGGTCTTTTCCACCAGCCTCCTTCCCCTAAACTGATTCCCAATTTTTGCACTGGAAGAAAGACTGAAGATGTTCATTTCATAACCCTTGAAGAACTATCTACAGCTTTAAGGATTGTGAAGAGCAAAGTGCTTTTCCAGAAGGAATTCCTTCCTGTTAGCAGGAGGCGTCATGCATCAGTTGAGATATGAACATATGAAGAGACTCTCTGTCTGTGTTTGACCAGAATGTTCTCATGTTTCTATAACCTCAGCAGTTAAGCATACAGGGCAGGGGACAAATATTTGCTGTCATCCATCATGTTTCTGTACAGTTTGTATAATCTGTCATTATTATAGCTATATTTTTGCTACAGAGGCATTGATTGACTCTCAATGTTCATATTCTATGGCTGCTATAAAGTGGACTTTTGGGGGGGGGGGGGAAGAAAAGGAATCTCTTTTTGTTACATTTGTCAAAAAATTGAATTATATTAAAATGATTACCTATATAAGTTACATAAAGTTCATATTCAGTTTTCCACATTAAGCTTAAAACTGTTTAATTTCTGGGTGACTCTGTTTTTGAATGTCTTCAATCCTCGTAAAATACATATATATATATATATATTTATTTTCTCCAAGAAGGTGCATTGTTACAAGCCTACATGTAATAGTGCTACATCGCATTTTGTAAACAATTTCTTTTATCGGGCTTTTTTTAATATACTTGCATTTGTAAATATGTTCAATGATGTTTCCGTCTGACCTACTAATACAAGGTTGCATCCTCACATTTAGCTGAATTCAAAATGTATATGCACGCATTCTGTTACAGTAATTTTTTTTCTGTCATTCCTCTGAAAACTGCAAGTAGTGTCAAGAAACCAGATGTTATTTTATGAGCAATTTTTCAAATATATTCAGTAAGGTGATTATGAAAATTGTATGTAGATTATTTAGCCTTTGTCTCTTTAACACAGCAATGCCTATATAAAGTGCCTTACTACATTAAAAGGTTAATCATACATTAAATAAAATAAATATACTATTAGAGTATTTATATTTCACAAAGATGAGTGTAACATGTAATGTCTTATTTTGGCAGAATATTTTGTCTATCAGTTTATTTGGATAAAATGTGATATTTTGTTCCAATATTTTTTCTGTATACATTTTGTACTGTTTTTACTTTGAAATTAGCATAGAACTAAAGCAATGACATATCACAAGCTGCATGTTCATAATGGGGTGTGTTCTAGTCTGATTTTTTTTTTTTTTTTTTTTGACAGAGAAATGAACATGTAAAAGTTGGCTATTATCTTAATATATAATACATACGTCAAGACACACTATGTAAAGCACTCCTTTAGCATTTGTGTAATATATTTTTGGAAGGCTTCCACCACACTGTGTGTTTTGTAAATGTTATGCTGTAGGTGAAAGGATGTGCTTTGTATGATAAGCTTCATAAGAAATTATATTTGTATATGGAAATGACCTTTAAAAGCATTTATTTATTGTCTGTATGATGCCTTCTGTATTTTATTTTTGTGAAGCACAGAGGGGTTCATTAAATATTCATTGAGCTTTGCTGCTCAAAGGTTAGAAGGGGTGCAAAAGGAAGCAATCACATGACTCATGGCAAATAAGCGAGAATGCTTATTTTTGTAACATCTCCCTAGTTGAAAGAATCCCTTTTGGCAGATTGTTCAAGGAAAACAATAAAGTTTTAAGAATAATGTAGCCATGTGTTTATTTGTCATGGGTTAAAGGACCCTCTGGCAATAAAGCAGACCTTTACTGAGTATTGACTGTATTGTTATGTAATCAAAAATTATATTGAGACTGTTGCATCATGGAACATGATGTAAATTGCTTAATGGGTCAATAAGGTCTGGAAAGTTACCACACAAACATCAAAGTCCATTATTTTAATAGATATTTACAAATTGCCAGTGTGCACCAACCACTGAACTTGAAATGTGCTGGGAACAAAAAAGGAGAAATGCTCATGTTTATCCATTTCAGTTAACATTTTAATATACAATTAATGTAAAACATCTTTGTAGAATCTTTCAGGATGACTCAAAAAAAAAAAAAAAAAAAATCGAAATTCTTACACAAAAAAGAAAAACATTTTTCTTATTCACAAGGATAAAATACACTGTAAAAAGTAATACGCTCTATCTACTCCATAAAATTGTGGCAACAGATTACAAGCAATATTATTAATTAAATTCAACATATAAGAATTGAGTTAGAATTAATCAAATTAATTCCTTAAAGTCAACCATTTAAATTAACAAACACCATTACAAAAACCACAAACTGACATAAAAAGCAAAGTGTCAAACTGGCCAAATAAACAACACTGATCGCCAAACATTTTAAATACAATTAACATCAACATCTAAACCTCTGTTAATTCATGTGTTTCTCTTTCCTTCAGTGATTCTGTTATCATCAGGTATCTTCGATGTTAGCAATAAAAAATTAAGGGTTCTAAATTCACCTTTGACGTCTGTCTGTTATTCAGATATTTTTGTTTAAATTTTACTTACATTTTTAAATGGTTGACATTTAAGGAATAAATTTGATTAATTCTAACTCAATTCTATTTGTTGAATTTAATTAATAATATTGCTTGTAATCTGTTGCCAAAATTTTATGGAGTAGACAGAGCGTATTACTTTTTACAGTGTAAGCAAGCGTCAAACATTACATCAGCACAAACATTTCTGGCTCAGATGCAGAGGTTTGAATCACGTGAGGCCTCATTTATAAAGCGTGTGTACAGACAGATTAGAGCAGTGGTCTCAAACTGCCGGCCCGCGGGCCATTTACGGCCCCCCTTCCCCTTCCCCTTCCACCCGGCCCACAACTGATCTCAAAAATAAAACATAATCGCCGTTCTAAGGGGCCATTCACATATCGCGTCACATAAGCGCCCGCGCCGCTTTCTCCTTCTTTCCAAAGCGCTTTCGCTCCCGTGGCGTCTGTCGTTGCTATGCAACCATGAACCGCGCTCTCCACGATGACGAGGAAGTTTCAACAAAACAAAAATTGATTTCTAGTCCTTGCATTAGATCTACTATTAGATATATTCATGGAGATGAGAAGTAAAAACCCGCCCTGTACAGCTATGATCAGCTGTTCGGCATAGCTTTCGATGTTGTTAAGTAAAGGCCGAAGCTCATCGGTTGGTACTTGTCGCATGAAAAGTTGAGATGTTTTGGAAAAACGAGCGCGCTGCACCGCATGCGCGTTTCAACCACGCCGCTTCTATTATGAGCGCGCTTGCCTAAATTACAGTAAAAGCACTCGCGCAAGTCGCGAGCATCGATTTAAACCACCAAAACGCGTCCGATGCTACCAATAAATGCTACCGATGCTCAAACGGCATCTTGGACAAATGTGGCTCAGCTGTGTGAGCAGAAGCGTTGCCAGATGTCTGGCAAGAAATAGAATAGTGTACAAATGTATTCAGGGATTGCATTTGTTCAGTACAGTGTTGTTCAGTGTTGTTACAATGTTTCCTTGTCAGTGTACTGCAGGTTTTTGGAAATCTAAGCTATTCTTGCAGTTCACCATTCTAAATTAAAGGATTTGGATGATGACTGTTTTTGTTTTTTTTTTGTTTTTAAATGTTAATGATATTAATTAGGAGTCGCTTACAAAGGCGGAGAACTGAAACCATTCGGCTGCGTGCAAGTTCAAGATCATTTCTCATCTAAAAGAGAGGTGTACACTTGTTTTCTGTGCATACGTAATGTAGTACAAATGTAGGACCGTTTCTACACAACATTTTATAAATGAGGCCCCTGAGGTACTTAGACTTTAGGAAAAGTCACTAAAAATACTACTTTACACAGAACTCTGCTTGAGTTGCACAAACTGCAGTGCCAGTCACCCGCTGAGGTTAACCTTTGAAACCTCATCAGTGGCATTCACAGTCACAGGTGGTTATTACCTTCAGGAGCTCAAATACGTGACATCACCAACGCTTCTAAAACAAGGAACATCTCACCCTCCTGCCAAACCACAAACCGTTCCACATGTCTAAAGGTAAATATTACTAGTGGTTTCACACCATCCTCCTCTATGATGCCCCGGTTACATCATTCTCACAGACTGATCCTGCTCTGACATCTCAGTGGTACAGTTTCAGTCAAATTCAACAATGTTTATAATTGCAATGTATGAGTACATCGTGAAACAATTCCTTTCTTATGTGTCTCCTCCTCTGCTGTGCTTCCCACTGCACTAACAGCAGCCTTCGGTCAAGGAGTCCATTGTTGCGACACATACACTGGTTCTGTTGGCTTCATGGTCTGAGGTTCCTTGGAAAAAAGGCTGGCATGATGGAGATGGCAAATGGCAGAAGAGTTCTGTTTAACTCACAATGTTTGAGCACATGAGTGCATCGAGGGGTCAGTTAGAAGTCGGTGTCCCAACCCGACATTTCATCTGGAGGGATTTCTTCTTCAGGAGGATAACTGTCAAAGTAACTGTGGTCAGTGGGTCCCTTCACCTGGAGAAAAAAAAGAGATAGATCAAATAAATAGTGAGAGAAACAGAAAGGAATAACAAGATGATGTTCTGATACACTACTGTTCAAAAATTTGGGGACAGTAAGATTTTTTTCTTTTGAAAGAAATGAATACTTTTATTCTGTGGGGATGCAGTAAATTGGTTGAACGTGACATTAAAGACATTAATATTTTAATGTATCTTCAAAACTTTTTAAATAATTAATATATATATATATATATATAACTTTATAAATAATACATTTATAAATTATAAACCTTATAAATTATACTTTATAATTACTTTATAAATTATAAATTATTATATTTAACTTTATAAAAAATTAATATTTATAAAAACATTAAAATATAATGTTACAAAAGATTTCTATTTCAAATAAATGCTCTTCTTTAGTTTCTTCTTTCTCTATCTAATGTTCTATTCATCAAAAAATACTTAGAAAAAAAATGAAAAAATCATGGTTTCCTTCCCACACAAATATTAAGGAGCACAAGTGTTCTCAGCACTGATAATAATATGAAATGTTTCTTGAGCAGCAAATCAGCATATTAGAATGATTTCTGAAGGATCATGTGACACTGAAGACTGGAGTAATGATGCTGCTGAAAAAAATCAGCTTTGCTATCAGAGAAATAAATTATATTTTAAATTATATTAACATAGAAAGGGGTTGTTTATAATTGTACATTTCACAATATTACTGTTTTTACTGTATTTTTGTTCAAATAAATGCGGCATTGGTGAGCATAAGAGACTTCTATCTCTGACCCCAAACTTTTGAATGTTAGTGTACATGTCATTGTATGATAAATGTGTGTCTTACCTCTCTTTTAAGTGGTGATATCAGAGTTCTGGATTTCATACCACTCCAGCTAAACCCTGTAAACCATCTAAACACCAAAGAACAACATCATGAATTAAATAACCATTGTAAAATGTATGTAGTTGACAATGACACAGATTTCAAAGTTAGTGTTTATGGATGCCCACTTTCACAGTGTGAATGCAAATGTAATGTTTTCTAACATGACAGAAACCTGTTTAGGGGCCAAAAAAAAAAAGTCAAGATTAGAATCTCTTCAAATTTGCTGACTGATTTGATTAAACTTTCTCAGAGTGACGTGTTAATGATGGTGCAAAGACAAAAACAAGTAAAATATAAGTAGTGATATTTGCAAACGCACTATATACATAGTTCTGTATACTGAGTGTACAAAGTCTGAGCAATATTTTGTGTTAAAACATTAGATATTACAGTAAAATATTTTGTGTAAATACATATGAGATAAGACAGTCAAATTTATGAAACTGAGGATATTCTTTAGTCAAACAGCATCAGACTGTGACTGTGACTAGTCTCACCTGTGCTTTTTAATGTCAGTTATTCCATTCTTTAGATTGCCCAGTCGCTCTGAAGGGTTTTGTCTTCATAAAAAAGAGAACAGCAAAATCATATTATGATATTTTTCAGAGAGACCTAAAGAGTTTCAGAAAACAAGTAAAAGAATAAGTTAAGAAGGAAGGATGCATGATAATACCTGCACAGCTTTCGAATAAGGTCACCTGGCCTCTTGGTGATCTTTTTAGGGAAGTCCATTTTCTCAATTCCTTTCAGAATGAATGTGTATATAATCATCTGATCTGAGCCAGTAAAGGGGGGGCTTGAGGAACAATCAGATCAAACACATTAGAGTAGGTCTTTCAAATGCATCTGTATTATGAAATGTTTTCCACCAGAAACTTGAGCTGATGCAAACCTTCCTGTAAGAAGTTCAAAGATCAGGATTCCAAGAGACCAGAAGTCCACACTGAGACCGTGACCTTTATTGAGAATGATCTCAGGCGCAACATACTCTGGAGTCCCGCAGAACGTCCAGGTCTTCTGGCCACACTTGAGCTTCTTAGCAAAGCCAAAATCCACCTGAGAAAAGATGTTTGGAATCAGTATCACCGCACTGAGTTTAATAAGTGAAGTTTCCTGACTTCTACTCACCAATTTGACATATCCATCTGTATCCAGCATCAGATTCTCAGGCTTCAGGTCTCTGTATATGATGCCATTGTTGTGGAGGTAGTCAAAGGCCTCTGTCACACAGCCCACACAGAACTTGGCAGTGTACTCATCAAAACTCCCCCTGTATCAAAACAGAGAAATTTTTAGCATAAGCATAAAATCAGTAAAACTGTAGCTGATCTGGCTGCATGAAATAGGGTGAACACCTGATTATTGTACTGTTGCAGGACAGTAGATGTGATTTTGCGGGACAATGCGGGACATGTGTGAGAGATAAATTTACTATAGCCTATACTATGTAAATATTGATTTACATTAGTTGGAAAGCCTTTTTTGCCATCACGTTGGGTGAAAAGGTTAAATCGCCAATAAGCTTTGTTAATTGTGACCAGCTCTATGACTGGCACTCAATTTGCCCAGGTTCGAGTGATACAATGTAATTTACCCTACAGGACCTATTCAGTTTGCTAAATATAATGAACAGAGTAACAGGCTAGTAGGTAAAAATCACATTTTATACAAAAATACATTTTTTGTATAAAAGTGACTAAAGCCACAACAAGTTCCTTGTGTGTTTGCACATATTTGGCGAATAAAGCTCATTCTGATTCTGATTCATTCTTATTTTCCTTTTTTAGACTATGCAAGCATTAAATGTGTTTTACCAGATTCAATGCATCTTGAACTTTGTTCAAACTAGGTTTGATCAAGATGTTCTTATCCAGTATGTGTCTAGAGGAAGTCCTCTAGACACATACTGGTTAAGAACATCCTGGCATCATATACTCTTTTCAGTTGTCATCAGTGGAAAAATCCCTCTTTACGAATGTGTTGGTTGGTAATTTTCCCACTCTAGGTAGAACTTGATGGCTGTGCAAATTAATTTTTTAAACGGCAATAACATTTTTAGTTTTAAATTTCTATTTGTGGTATTGTAGATTTCAGGGAAGAAAAAAAAAATACATTGAAATGCGGGACACTGCTCACGTCTTGCGGTATGCAGGACAAAGCTCCCAATTCCGGGACTGTCCTGCTTTGGTCACCCTAGCATAAAATGGAGCTCACCTGTCTCTCAGAAGACTCCAGATTTCTCCACCCAGACACGCCTCCAACAGCATGTATACATACTTGTTGTCTTTGAAAGTGCAGTACATTCTAAGAGTAAAAATGTACAGATCAGATCAAGACATAAATAAGTTTTGAAATTCACATTCACTGCCACTGGCTTTTCTCTTATGTTTGGTTAAATTAAGCTCTTTTAGGTAGGATCCTTCTCTCTTAATTTAATCATGTCGGCACTAAGTGGATTCATGAATATCTCTTCAAAAGCAATGAACAGTGAAATTCAATGATCACATTATCTTTAAGATCCTCTGATATTTCCTAAACAAGACTAAATAGGCTTTACTAAAACAGTCTGATCATATACAAGATGAACATACTTTACAATGAAAGGAGAGTTTGTTTCAAGCAAGATCCTCCTCTCTGAGTAGATGTGCTCTTCCTGTCTGTTATCCACGATGTGCCGTTTCTTGATGCATTTCAGAGCAAACGTCACATTCTCATTCTTCACTTTCACCTAGAGCAAAACAGGCATCATTATTGCTCATCTCACTAACTCACTTGGTGGGAATGATTTCTGTTTGAATATTTAATATCATAAAGAAGAAGTGTGATTATTGTGAACAAGCTTCTAACCAGTTCAACTCTGCCAAAGCCTCCAACTCCCAGCGTGGCAATAACCTCGAGGCAGCTGAAGGGTATAGTGGATGCAAAGCTGCTCTCTCTCTCTTTCAGCTCTATCATATCATGTGACACTGGTGTGGTTGGTGGGGTGCAGCTTCCTGACCTCCTAAAATAATAAGTAAGGATTTTCAGAGATAGGAGATTGTCATTATTTAATTATACAGAGTGGCAAATTTATCTAATTTTAGAATTGGTTACTAAACATCTGAAAAGGAAAAAATGCAGTTGGCCACATTGAAATCCTGGGATTTTTGTTTCCATTTAAAATTTGCATTACTTCTTGGCCACTAAACAAATAAGCAAATTTGAGACACTGACCATTTTTCTCTTAATAAAGTCAGTTTAAGTAATAAAATTTAACAAACATGCAAAAGAGAAGCAGTTTCTCGAGTGGTCTCAGACTTGTGGACTCCACTGAATATATATAGATAAATAGGTGGATTGGAGATTCAAATGCTTAAATCTGGCATTTTCAAAATAGCTCCTGACCAGTTGAGATATTCTTAAATTCACACTACATAATATCCAAATATTTGAATTATCAATTGTGAATTATGGTTGGTTCTTAAATTCTGTCAATTGGGGATTGGTGATAAATCTCAGCCTCTAGTTTTTACCTTTATGTCAAAACACTTTTTTGTTTATTTTTTAAGGAACTGTGCCTATAGTACAAAATTTAGTGCTATTTTAAAGCACAATGAAGTGGTAAGATGTCAAGTCAAGAAGATTATCACTGTTTCCCATATAAAGTTATTTATAAAAGAAACTTACTTAGCATTTCTTTTCTTATCGTCTCGTGCTAAATTCTCGACATAGCTCTGGAGGTATTTCTTAAGCTCGTCAAAAGTTCCGACGGTTTGACTGAAAGTTCTAAGAGAAGACCGTTGTTATTCTCACAGACTACAAAAATCATAATCAACTGAATGATGATGATCTTAAAATGTGAACTCACTCTCGATCAATGACAAGGCATTCCACCCTATCCTCATCTGCGATTATATTCGCAGATCTGACATCATCACTGCAGTTTGACAAAACAGGAACACATTAAGTGCATTAGACATAAAGTGAGCTAAAAATGACAGTTCTATGCATATGTTTGTAATATTCTATTAACTAATATACACGTTGACAGGACAAAGTTTCTGCTCTCTGTTACTGCAGTGATACTAAAAGTCCCCATATTCCAAGAGGTTATTGAAACAGGATTAAAGTGGGGAAATGAGAATTGAGCTGGGGATTGAAGGACAGCACCTGATGAGGGCCTTCTCTCCGAAATAATCCCCTTTCCCCAAGGTGTTGATGATCTGAGGCTCTTCATGATCCTGTGTGCTCTGTGTGACTTTAATCTGGGCAACACAGAAAGACAGAAGTTGCATTTCAAAACGTACAAACCATATCAGTTTAAGAGAACAATATGTTTTATGGTCTGTCTTTTTTCTTGGTTTCATGATCCAAAACTATTTTTAATTATATAGATGTCATGCTTTATTATAAAGAATTCATGTGTGTTGAAATGATGCATCACATATATACTGCAGAGTAGACCACATTCACAGATTAAAATCCTTCAATTCTAGGCAACAAGTATTCAATAATAATGATATTGTAGAAATGGAGTTAGTTCATTGAACTCTGATTCATTCTCAATCCTGTAAAATGATCCACTAAACCACAATGACCCTCTTGACCTTTCCGATAGGCAGTTTTTGGTGGCCAGCACTAATGGTCTTATTCCCAACACGCTCTCGGACATGGTGGCGACAGGCTGACGAGAACCATCATTTCCGGTAATTAAATTCTCCCCTCTCAGTAAAACATCTTCCTTCCCCCCATTTTGAGCGACAGTAGAGCAGAAATCAACAGGGGATCCGAGCCTGACTAGCTCATGCTAAACAGTTCCTGTTGCTTCCCAGTGGAGAGTCCTGTCTCTTAACCCCTTCAGTGTCAAATTACTGATTTATCAGAACGCATTCGACCTCCCACAGACCTAGATCAGTGTCTGCAGTGAAGTCCATGAGGATTTGTGGAGTGGAAAAATGGTGCCTAAAATGGGATAAATCACATTTGTTTTTTGATGGTTTTGCTTTAGCATTGAATGGTGTGAGTACATAGCATAACCTGGGTAGAAGGGTGAATTCAGGTTAATTGGGACACTTTTTCCAAGTCATCTCAATGGCAAAAAGTGTCCCAATCACCCTGAATTGATCCTATATATACCTAAAATTATGTATACACTGTCATCTTCAGTAGGCATGATAAAGGGCTATACACTTTATAATTACTAAAAGTTCCCAGAAAGGAGGAAATTAATATTATCACAAAGGCATATCATTTTTTACATTTTAAATTATAGTAGTAATTCATTTTTAGTATATGTAACCTCATGAGACATGATTCAGTGCTAAGCATGGTACACTAAATACAGTAAATACACAAAACAAAGCTTTGACAAAACAAATTGATGATAATATATCGCAAATTACCTTTCCATTGGCGATTATGTAAAAAGTGTTTCCTTCTTCTCCCTCCCGGATGATGTAGTCTCCCTTATTATAATACTCCTGATCAGGAAACGCAAGACAAAACTCATTTAGCTATTGATTTTACCATCAAGCCACTGCTGTCATGTTCCCGGAGAGACTCCCCGAGGGAGACAACAGGAAGGCCGCCATGTCTGCTTTCACAATGATATAAGAAGATACATCTCCAACACTTACTGCTTACTTACATACTTCATAAAATGTGTTTCTTCATTAAAAGAAGTTAAATTGTACAGTTGACATTAAGGTAACACTTCACTAACCATTAAAACAGTTCAATCTCTTTATAATAAATAACAATAACAAAAAAATAGCATTTTGAAACTGGTTTTAATACTCTAGAATAAGCTGTTTACATGACTATTTTTTTTTGCTGTTGTTGTTACTTTTGTTGCCTAGAGCTTGAGAACTCTGTACCTGAACTGATATCCCTCCAGTTCAGCGGAAGAACAAGAATGTTTTCGAGTGATTTGCTAAAATAATGTTCTGTTTACAGTGGAATGGAATGATTCACCTGAAATTTGAGTTTAAATCTTGTTTAGAATTTTTCAAATTAGATTTACATCTGAGTTTTGCCAAACTGAATCATTAAATCATTCTAGAACATTTTAGTGGTCTGTCAGAGGCATTCCAAGACATTCTTTGAGTCTTAATTTCTCTGGTCCATGTTCTCCACTGATCTCCATCCCCAACTGTTTTTCTGACAGAGCTCTGCTGTTTCATTAGAGAAGCTCTCTAGATATGCCACGCTCCTCTGAGGGTCTCAAAACATTTGTCTGCTTCTAGCATCCCGTCTGCATTCCATTCCCCACTGTTTAATGATGGAGTTCCACATTATCTGCATGTTTCAGTCCAAAACATCTGGGCCACTATTGGGTTACATTGCTCCCCTACCCCTAGAGAGGGGAATATAATCAACTCCATCGGAGTGATTGAATAACGACATTCTCCCATTCGACCACAGGGGCCGACAATCGAGAAGAATGTCCTTGATGTTTTTTCAGCATGGAAGAACATGAGGATGCTTATTTGACGTTGAGTTGACAAAGCCCACACTCTTTTAGAAAAACTCACTTTGGCCCCTCATGGAGTAATGGAATAAATCAGTCAGCAGCCTACACTGGCTGCTACAAACATCTTTAACAAATCACTCGTCCTCTCGATTGGAGCGAACACTTCGCACAGCCTTAGTCAAATAACTATGGTAACAATATACTGGGCCAAGCGATGAAAGATACAATATCAACACTGCTTGTTCGAAATTGTAAATTTGGATTTAGACATCTGAAAACCACACTACAGATGGATATTTTGGATCAGATGGGGCTGGTTAGTTTTTTGAATCACCAGATTTTAATAATGTTAAAAGGTTGTACTTACCACCTCTAGGCAGTCCACAATCTTAGTTAGTTTATCCCCAGGTAGACTGGCAAGAAGTGAAACACTAAAAAAAAATAAAGTAAAGTAAAATAAAATAAAAAATGTTAGGACATTTGTAGGTGACAAGCAATCAAGCATCATTTGATTTTCTAAATATAACTTTTTGGCATTTTTGCCTTTTATACATTTAATCAACATTCAATTTTAGCTCAGTGTTCATTTGTCTTATTTAAAAAATATTGATTTAAATTTTGATCTATGAATTTCATATGACTAAACTGATACAAACAATTTAAGATTGCCCCTTTGACTTGGATTGAACTGATGGTTATGGAGAACAGTTGTGTTTATTTCATCTAATATAAGATAATGTCTCTCAATCCTTTCTTATTAGAATGTCTTCAAGAGTCCTCAAATTGAATTATTTCATTTTCCTCCTTTCATGTTTGCTATTTAAACTGATAGTTCTATGAGCAAGGTCACAGAGGTCACTTCAACCAGACCGTGAACTGACCTAATTTATCAATAGCATTGCTAATGCCACGGAAAAAAAAAAAAAATGTTTGTTTGATCTCCACAACGTTTCATGCAAAACCTGCTCTTTGATGTTTTCAGGTCCAGCTAATGCTTGGCTACACATTATGTAGTAGGACACCACAGTAAACAGCGGGAGGGATGAACAGTTTGGATTACCTCCTCAGGAAGTTGCGGTATTGCTCGTGTCGAGCCTCTGCGGTCATCCGCATGATGTTGTGAAAGATTTCTCGATCGAGGGCCCATGTCTTCACATTGCTGGCCGCTGTGATCATAACAAAACAGCAGGTAAGGGAAATACCAGGAGCTTCCTCGTTCCTCACTGAGTGGTGTCCATTTAAACTTCAGTGGTTCAGTGACCAGGAAAAAACAGCTGCTTCCAATAGGACCATTAGGAAGTGGTTAAATTTTATCATGGTGACTTGGTAGAGAACATATTTTAAATATCAAAGTACCTACAGTGCAAGTGTAAAGAAATAAAATTATTGTAACATTAAGACTCTTAATGGTCACATTAAAAATTACCCACTGAAAGAATGCACCACACTGATTTATAATTTAACATTATTGATAACCATATTTTACCACACATCAGTGCTTTTTCAAGAGTAAATAATAGTAAATAAAAGATATTATGAGGGAAGGCATTTGAGATGGTACATCTGGCCACACAAACAAGCAAACAAAATTACTGACAAGCCAATGAGATTAACGCTACAAGACAAAACAATGGTGTTTCAGTTCTCACTGGTGTTTATTTGATAGCCTGTGGCTACATGAGGCCAATCTATGGTCACAGCATGAACTAAACGCACAAATAGCCGCCATGCAGGGACCATTTCAATTCAATTATATAATATATTTGTCAGAAACAGAACTATACTACTCATACACATCTAATGTGGGAGATAGAATGAAGCACAAAGAAAGAACTTCACCTTTGACCGATGCAGTCCTGGTGCAATTGTACAAGATGGCTAATTCACCAAATGTGGTCCAGACTGCAATTGATGTGAGCAGTTTGTTGTGCTGATAGACATCCAGCTTGCCATCTGTAAGAAGAAACAGTACTTGAAATTGTTTCTTTTTTGCAACAAATTCTGATTGAATTTGCACCTTAATTCACTTTTAATGGTTTGTCCATTTATAAAGGGAAAAAATGGGTTTATTATGATTTACTAGCATTAATAGCAGTAACTAATGACATATGAATAGATTTCCTCATATTATCTTTACTAATGCCTACACTCTAAAAAATGCTGGGTTAAAAACAACCTAAGTTGGGTTGAAAATGGACAAACCTAGCAATTGGGTTGTTTTAACCCAGCGGCTGGGTTAAATGTTTGAAAAAAAAAATACTGTTTAAAAATTACTATATGGCTGGTTTAAATGAACCCAAAATAGGTTGGAAATTAAAAATCAGACACATAATTACTAGAGGCAACAATAATAATCAAAAAGGTGAACATTTATTAATAAGCAATTTAATAAATGTTTATTGATTCATTATTAATAAATGTTCATTTCCAACATACTTTGGGTTCATTTTAAGCAAGCAGTACAGTCATTTTTAAACAATAGTTGAGTTAAAGGAACCTACCCAGCACGTTGGGCAAACATTTAACCCAACTGCTGGGTTAAAACAACTCAGTTGCTGGGTTTGTCCATTTTCAACCCAACTTGGGTTGTTTTTAACCCAGCATTTTTAAGAGTGTACACTTACCTTTAGGTGAACAACAGCCACTGCGGCAGTACCCTTAAAGGAGCATGTTTGTACCTTATTTTGCCCTATAAGGTGCATAGTAGTACCTTAAAAGGATAGTTCGCCCAAAAATAAAAATTCTGTCAGAACAACTGTTAGAACAACTTGAGGGTGAGTAAAAAAATTATTTTGGGGTGAACTATCCCTTTAAGGATACACATTACTACTCTAAGGTAATAATATGCACCTTTTAGGGGTAGATAAAAGGGTACTGTCCCTGTGACAAGCTGTGGCCCCATAAAGGTAATATTTTTCACATTTTATCTGACAGTATAACCAGTGAGATTATAATAGAATAGCACAATTAATTACTTGATTCATACCTGCAAGCACAAATAAGTGGTTTCCCGGCTCTCCTTGTTTTATGACGTATTCTCCCTGCTGGTACGTCCGCTCATACATGCATTCCACCATGTCTTTGACCTGTTGCACTTCCAGTCTCCTTAGATACTGGTTCTTATTCAAAGCATCTGTGAGGAGCTTCTTTACACTGTTAAAGATATTGGTCAACAAAACTGTGCTGAAGTTGTCTAATTTGCGATCCAAAAATTAAAAAAAGATTATGAAATATTCAGAATACTATTTTGCTTAAAGCTGTGACTGCTGTGATATTGTTACTCTTGGACTGTCACTTGGGTTGACTGAGAACAAATTATTCAAGATGGACTAATTGGACAGTTCTCGCTATGATGGGCACCAGTCGTTTCATTTTCAGTGTTAGAATAGAGACAGGATAATGAATCTCAGCATGGTGTTTTGCAAGCAGATTAGACCAACTTAAGCCTCCCAACATAATGAGCTTAGCATATGAAAAACAGACTAATTACCAACATGAAAAAATGGCACATCTATTTTAGCTCTTTGAGGATGCTTGATACAATATTGAATATTCTTTTTCAAACCCACGCACATACAGTATACACACACAAAACACATAACATGACCTGCTAAGGTAACCTTAAGTTCACAAACATACAGCTTTAAACCATATTTATTCCTTATGATATCAGCCAATAGCTAATCAAACTCTCATTCATTCAACGATTCATTTAAAAGTACAGATTACTGTTGCTCAGAGATGCAACAAATTCTGCTTCGACTTCGCATGGAACTATTTCTGTTGGCGGAGCAAAAATATACAAAGTAACTGGCAATATTTTGTCTAAAAAGTTACTCATTAATAATTTAAAGGCATATTTCTTAAAGGGTTAGTTCACCCAAAAATGAAAATTCTGTCATTAATTACTCACCCTCATGTCATTCCACACCTGTAAGACCTTAATTCATCTTTGGAACACAAATTAAGATATTTTTGATGAAATCCGCCACAGAAGAGAAGATATTGTTGAATAAAGTCAGTATTTTTGTTTTGTTTTTGTGCACAAAAAGTATTCTCGTTGCTTCATAAAATTGAACCACTGCAGTCACGTTGACTGTTTTAACAATGTCTATAGTACCTTTCTGGACCTTGAAAGTGTTGATTATATTGTTGTCTATGGACAAGTCATATACCTCTTGGATTTCATCAAAAATATCTTAATTTGTGTTCCGAAGATGGACAAAGATCTTACGGGTTTGGAACGACATGAGGGTGAGTAATTAATGACAGAATTTTCATTTTGGGTGAACTAACCCTTTAAATATACCCAGTCACAAATACTACCATAACCACTATTGACAATCAAGTTCTGGAAGGAATTTGGCCTCAAAAGCAGAAAATTAATCAAATTTCTCACCTTTGCTCTTTCCAGACTCGTGCACTTTCAAAGTAGAACTTTGGTATACCGCTGGAATCATACGTTCTGGATGAAGGCTCTGCAGAAACTCCAGCTTTTGCTCCTTTCCTCCTGTTGAGGGTATCTCTGAGCAGGCCTGTGAGACACTGACTGACCTTTTCCTTGATTGGTGATGGCAGGAGACCCAGCTCCCCTTGATTCTTCAGTGCGTCCTGGAGTTTGTTGAGTTGGAAACACTTGTTCCTCAAAGCATCAGAGATCTCTGAGATGGCCTGTCTCTGCTGGGTCAGCTGCTCTTCTAGATGTTTGATCTGAAGCTCCTTGGCATTCAGGTCTTCATCCTTCTTCTTCAGTTGACTCTCTAACTCTTCCACTCTAACTCTAAGGACTTGAGGAACTGAGCTTGTTTCCCCATTGTTTTTGGATTTGGCCGAGCCACTGACCTGCTTGAGAGGATTCAGCTTCATAGAACCATTTCCCATTTTGGCACTCTTATTCTACAATAAAAGATGATCAAGTTCAAGTTCAATTTGCTGTGGATGACATCACACAATATAATTAAAATAACTAAAGGTTATTATTATATTTCAGTCTTAACTCTCTTTTTCTGTCAGTCAATTAAATGGCTTGAAAAACTTATTTAACACTAAAGTGATTATAAACAACATTTCAAATTGAAAACATTTTTTACATTACTCCTTTATGGCATCTCAGAGACCCCATACATAAAAAAAAAAAAAAAAAAAAAACAATATATCAATGTAACAATATGCAGTCATTTCTGAAAAGTGGAGCTCTACTTTGTGGTAAAACATATGAATACTTTATTTTAGTTATTTTATTATCACTGAGATACTATTATAAGTTTTTATAATATTTGATTTTCATTTTAATTTAAAGTTTTTTTTAACTGTCTATATAGTTTTTATTAAGTTTAACTTTAGTTTTAAGTTTAGTTTCAGTTATTTTAGTACTTCAACTTAAACCAAATGAACATGAGAAATGCTGCTTGGCAACTAAAATAAAATAAGTTTTTATTATTTTATTTCAGTTAATATACTATAACAACCCTGGAATACAGATTCAATAATATTTGCCTTCCGAGTTTTAATAAGGTCAAATAAATTTAATAAAGCACTTGAGTTAAATTAGTTTTTTTTTTTTTACATGTACATCAAGAAGGTCTCAGGGACAACCAAAGCTTGAGGATTAAATACGTGTGTGATTGCGCATGGTGTATTAATTTTAATAATGAATCCAAGATTGCCATTTAGTCCCTGCCGCAACACAGTTTTCTAGATAAATAATATAGATAATGCTGCTGGTCCTTCTGGGTGTGTGCTGATCTTTTGTTGTCAGATTTGATGCTGGCATTTGTGCCCTACAGAACACAGCTTTGATGGTAAAGGTTAGGGGATCCTCCCAAGCCTTTCATCTGCCCGTCATGTCTCTCATTATGAGGGACACGAGACACAGAATGTTCGTTCATATTTTCATATCATCGCAGATAAAGAGTGAGAGAGAGCGTTTTACCAGAGATTGGCCCCAGTGATTTAGACCTAATCAATAATTTAGAGGCACAGTAATACCGGATGGCACCAGCACCCCGTGAGTGTGCAGTATGCTCTTTCCTGGTGATGTCATTCTTTGTCATTCTTTTCATTGATGGAAAAAAATGAAATAGGATGTTTTGTAATTCACTTTGGGTTACAAACATACAATGGACACTGGACACTCCCACCACAGAGAAGAATGTTTGAGCACAATCACAGTATTTACAGCACCAGCAGACCTCATACAGATGCCTACATCTCCATACTTAAACTTTGTTAAACACAAAGTAGCCAATGCAACTCAATAAGACAGTTATTTTGTTTGCATCCAATCTGATGTTGAATTCACAGGAAATTTGATTAGCTTTATGTCCTTACATCCATGAGAGATGTGTTATTTAATTTAGACAGGATGTTTACAGAAGGAAAATACATATTTTACGTAACCCACATGCTAAGCTAAATCGGAAATGGGAAATAAATAAACGGTTTTTTATAACGATGCATGAATGACAAAAATGTCAATATTTTAAAATAATATATAGCCTACTTTTACGTTAATTTCGCGCTTTTGCATAAGCCATGAGGACGTTACACCTGTTCTTCCGTTTTATCACCTAACAACTAAACGCTAGTGAGAGGCAGAAAGTTAAGTTTTAAATGACAAGAAAACTCCTACCGTTTTCGTGTACAGGAACACTTTTTCGACGTTTCTCTGGAAAGTAAAAGAAGACGGTTGAAAGAGAGTGTTGTGTTTGAGGCAGCAGCCCCGGTCAGCAGCACTGTTCTGTTCACGCGCACACACTGGGCAGCATGTGTCATTTCTCCACAATAACTACACTCAATCCCTTTAGCAGTCGTGATGGCTTCATGACAGCAGGATATTTTATTGATCTCTCTCTCTCTCTCTCTCTCTCTCTCTCTCTCTCTCTCTCTCTCTTTCTCTCTTTATTTTTTATGTCATTAGCTACTCAATTATTCATTTATTTTTTGGTTTGTTTACTGAAGCGCCTGCTGAAGTGTTAATGGTTTAATGAAATACTGTTTTAAATGTCACGCTTTACATGTTATAAATGTAACATTTTGCTGTTTCATCTATTGTTTTGTGTTTCATAATTGTTTCATTATATATTGCTGAAAAGCATGTGAAGTTTAACAGCAGGTTCTATTCTGACAACTTACCCCGTATAGTGGAACAAAAAAAAATTAAATGCATATATGAGCAGATAATAGCACGCGTACATCTGCAAGATGTCTGTTAAAGATCACATCATCTGGAAAGCATCTGCTGTGTACAAACATCTGATAGACGTCTTTAAGATGTCAGTTTCACAAACATTCTAAATCATAAACATCTTAAAGACATCTTTTAAACGTCTAATTGACATCTGACAGGAAACGTCCTATAGACGTATTGCAGATGAGCAAACACTCTAAAATATACATCTTCCAGATGTAAACTCACACATCAAATAGACGTCTACAAGATGTATGTGTGCTATCATATAATGAATAATATACGAATAAGAAAATTAAATATATAAAATTTAAAACATAAACAGTTTCTAGTGGAGTAAAAATGTAAACTGTTTAGAACAGACTAGACATCCCGTCACTGTAGGCCTATCTCAAAATCTTCTCGACTTTACTGAGTCTGTGCTGTAGAACGTTTCTATTCACATTCATGTATCCATCATTTAGACCAAGAGAGAAAGATTTTGCACATATAGTGCTATTACAGCAATCCCATAGTCAGTTGAATTGATTTAACTGCATTTATGTAAATCAGAACCAGTGACTTACATCAGAGTGCCTGAAGCCTCTGGCAATGGAAATGACCAATATATTATTCAAAGCTGTCATTCACATGAACTGTGCATCACATACTTTCAGCAAACATTACATAATATGGGCTATATAATAGCCTAATATACAGTATATCACAGAAGTTAGTACACCCCTCACATTTTTGTAAATATTTTATTATATCTTTTCATGTGACAACACTGTAGAAATGACATTTTGCTACAATGTAAAGTAGTGAGTGTACAGCTTGTATAACAGTGTAAATTTGCTGTCCCCTCAAATTAACTCAACACACAGCCATTAATGTCTAAACCGCTGGCCACAAAAGTGAGTACAGCCCTAAGTAAAAATGTCCAAATTGGGCCCAAAGTGTCAATATTTTGTGTGACCACCATTATTTTCCAGCACAGCCTTAACCCTCTTGGGCATGGAGTTCACCAGAGCTTCACAGGTTGCCACTGGAGTCCTCTTCCACTCCTCCATGACGACATCACGGAGCTGATGGATGTTTGAGACCTCGCGCTCCTCCACCTTCCGTTTGAGGATGTCCCACAGATGCTTAATAGGGTTTAGCAAGGCAGTGGTCGTCTTGGAGGTGTGTTTGGGGTGGTTATCATGTTGGAATACTGCCCTGCGGCCCAGTCTCCGAAGGGAGGGGATCATGATCTGCTTCATGATCTGCTTCAATGCCAACATGTACTGTACATGTTGGCATTCATTGTTCCCTCAATGAACTGTATCTCCCCAGTGCTGACAGCACTCATGCAGCCCCAGACCATGACACTCCCACCACTATGCTTGACTGTAGGCAAGACACACTTGTCTTTGTACTCCTCACCTGGTTGCCGCCACACACACTTGACACTATCTGAACCAAATAAGTTTATCTTGGTCTCATCAGACCACAGGACATGGTTCCAGTAATCCATGTCCTTAGTCTGCTTGTCTGCAGCAAACTGTTTGCAGGCTTTCTTGTGCATCATCTTTAGAAGAGGCTTCCTTCTGGGACGACAGCCATGCAGACCAATTTGATGCAGTGTGCGGCGTATGGTCTGAGCACTAACAGGCTGACCCCCCACCCCTTCAACCTCTGCAGCAATGCTGGCAGCACCAATATGACCAATATGAGAGAGCGAGAGCGATAACGCCAAATTTAACACACCTGCTCCCAATTCACACCTGAGACCTTGTAACACTAACGAGTCACATGACACCGGGGAGAGAAAATGGCTAATTGGGCCCAATTTGGACATTTTTACTTAGGGGTGTACTCACTTTTGTGGCCAGCGGTTTAGACATTAATGGCTGTGTGACGAGTTATTTTAAGGGGACAGCACATTTACACTGTTATACAAGCTGCACACTAACTACTTTACAATTACTACTTTACATTGTAGCAAAGTGTCATTTCTTCAGTGTTGTCACATGAAAATATATAAAATATTTACAAAAATGTGAGGGGTGTACTCATATACTGTATATAATAAAATATAATGTACAAAATTCTACCAATATCTGCACGTGACCAAGAACTATACCAACCCTAATGAAATAAATTTAAAGTTGTCTTAGAAATCTGATGGTGTGATAACTGATGGTGTGTGCAGTTGACCAGTAGATGGAGACAGAGACCCATTATTCTCCTTTATTAATGTTTGAATTTGGACCATCCCCAAAACAATAGGCCTATACCTCATGGTTTTTTGAACAATGTCAGAACATTAATTAGAAGTCCTATGAATATATTGCATATGGTACGGAAATGTAATCTACATAAATAAATCTAAATTGATTCCATATCACAGATTTTTGTTTTAACATCTTTAAAATAAGCCATCGTCAGAAAATGGCGTGCTCTGACATTTTTCATTGCGCCCTCCTCTTATCAATATACACAACATTGCTTTGAGCGACCACAATATAGGCTACTGCAGAAGACTCACAGCTCTACCTCTCATTCCACCCTGGTGATCCTACAGTGGGCTGCACAAATCTCAGCCTGGATAAACAAGCACTTCCAGCTCAACACAGCCAAGCAATTCCTCACAGCATCACTGTTCAGCTGGACTCATCAACAATAACATCATCCAGGTCAGTCAGGAACTTTGGAGCACTGTTTGATGACCAGCCGAACTTCACAGTCCACTTCAAACCCGGTCATGCAGATTTATGCTCTACAACATCAGAACTGATATTTTACATTTATTCATTACAAACTAAAATTGCTTACAGAAGTTACTGGATCTGGACCATCCTACCTCTATTTATATTACAGAGGATTTTTTTTAAAGGTTAAATTGATCAAGGGTGACAGTAAAGACTTTTACATTGTTACAAAAGTTTTCTATTTCAAATACTTTCTATTCATCAAAGAATATTGAAAAAAATATGGTTTCCACAGAAATATTAACTGTTTTTTACATTGTTGAGAAATTATTCTTGAGCACCAAATCAGCATATTGGAATGATTTCTGAAGGATCACGTGACACTGAAGACTGGAGTAATGGCTGATGACAATTCGGCTTTGCCATCACAGGAATAAATTACATTTTAAAACATATTCAAATAGAAAACAATATTGTTGTTTTTATGGTATTTTGTTCGAATAAATGCAGCCCTAAAACAAAAACAAAAAAAAAACTATTGAACAGTATCATAAAGAGACCAATTATCCTTTAAGTATACTGCTATAATAAACCTATAACTCATCCCCTCAGAATCTTGCTCACTTAGCAAATCTTTTCAATGGCAATATTCCTAATATTTAAATTTCCAAACAAAATTATGACACACAAACACAAAAGACTCAAATAGCTTCATAGGCATTCTTTAATTCCTTTTTTCTTGTTCACTCCATACCACTATTAATGAGGTTCTATAATCTGCCCGAACAATTAAAATACATACCAATATACAGAATGGAGGAAAAGACATGATATTTACATATAAAAACAAAACAAAACAAAAACAAAACAATGTACTTGTGGAAAGTTTCCAATAAGGGAAAAAAGGGTAGACTTGACATCATCCGACATACATTAACTTAACTTGTGTGCTAGTACCTTCAAATATTAGTTTTTCCTCATACAAACTTTTATAAACATTATAAAATATTAGATAGGGCAATATCTGATTACTATAAAACATGTACCTAGTACAAAATAACAGAATATAATAAAGTCTCTAAAAATCTTTAAAATATTTGAAAACAATGAAGCAGGCAAAAACAGGACAACTACAGATATTTTTGAGGCCAATAAATAAAACCAAAGGAAAATAGAAAATATTAATATAATAACATTAATAAAAACTAATACATCCTACAAGTGGACTCAAATCCCAACTACCACAGGTATGATAAACCTTCATGTATTTAACTCCTCCCTGTAAGAACAAGTGTCCACTAGTCTGTATGATGTAGTTTTCCACTTCACCACCAGAGGGCGACATAACACCATACACCACAGACTATGGCCAACAGCACTTGGGAGAATTATCTTACACAGTGAGCTGTCCTTCAATAAATATCACCTTCATTGTGTAAGAAACAGCATTACAACTGTAACACTGACAGACAAACAAACAAACACTGTTTTTCCTTCAACATTTAGCGAAAGTAAACCGTTATGACAAGTAAAAGGGATGAGGGGAGCTTTATGCTGCAGAATTATCACACAAGAGTTTACACAAGAAAGGAATTGACATCTTTATTCACAGAAGCATCCAGTGCATTTGGCAACCCTCAGCGGGTTTGTCACGCACACACACCAATGGTCACTCACAGAGGTTAAAGCAATGCATTACTCTCATCTCATATGCATAAAAAAACTGACAAAACACAATATCAAAAAATAGTGACAACATAAATCTATACTTAAATTAATGCTTCAGGTACAATAAAAATATACAGTACTGGAACCCAGTACACATAATGCTGGTTTATAGCTTCGTTGTTTTTTTTTCTTTTCCCCAACCTGTTCTAACTGAGTTTGCCAACCAGCGGCATACTCACAGAGTCAATAGAGAAGAACGACAGCATAGATTGGAATTGGTTTGTAGTCAAGTGACATATCCAATACATCTCTCCTTCAGCTCAAACCACGTTTTAAAGAGGGGAAAAAAGGAGTACAAAAGTCCGCACAAAGACATGAAAAAGCCTGAAATATCCAGTATGAAAGACAGAAAGAGAAGGGCCTTGTAAAAAGATGCTTCTCTTTCCAACATAAAAATGCACCGTTCAGCAAAATATGGATTGTCATCTCCCTTGAAAAACAGGGATACATCTCACTTTTGGAGGGGACAAAAGGGGAACACAGCTTGCTTGTTAGAAGGTTCACTTGATTTTAAGCTCCTCACAGGATTACGTCCTGTTCAACAAAGATGACCTGCAAGAAATGAAGCAAAAGAGTCGTTTAATGATTAGAAGAGTCAAATATAATGATTCAAAATGATCCATCCATCAAAAATACATAAATGTTAAATGTATTTTACTTAGCCACAATGAAACAGAAGTAGTGACATATTTTTTTCCATATTGTGATGTATATCCGATTAAAAAAAGAGAGAAAAAAAAAAAAAAAATGTAGGGCGGAGTTTAAGCAGACTAAAGGATTGAAAAAGTCCTGGATACGCCACCAGAGAGAAGGTGTTTTCACCGGAAGGTCCAATTATAATACTATGCCGACTTTAATCCCTAAATCTTGAGTTTATATTATGAGCCCCTCATATACATTTTAGTATAAGCAGACTGGGTACGTGATGACTGAATGGACACGCTGTACAGTATCTGTCCTGTGTGCTGATCTAAGTCCACCGCCCTACACTTGATAAATCAAGTATAAGCTGGTTTCAGACTAGCAATAAAAGGCAACTTTGCCCTAAGGACATTATTCTTCTGTCTACAGTACACATCAGCTGGATTGTCTTTTCTCTCTGCTCTGCTCTGCCTTGTTTCCTGGTGGGCTACTATCCTCACGCTGAGACATTGAGAGTCATACGAGTGCTGAGTGGAGTGGAGCACGAACTGCTGATACAGACAGAATCTTGTGCTGTGACAGATCCTGTCGCAGTGGAAAGAAGAGGAAAAAAAAAAAAAACGCAGCCCACCGTTAGCCTCCGCAATCCCTTTCTTCCTCCCCCTCTCTCTCTCTCTCTCTATCCATCTCTTGAGCTGTAAAGCTATCAGGAAACGTGACTTAGCAAGAGCCAAGAGGTCCCACCCTTTTCCAAGCACACGTGTGTGTATCTATCACTGCGTGGTCTTTGGCAAGCGTTAATGGAAGATGTTTTTGTCAGTTGTTTGTTTACATACTGAAAATAATTGATTGAAATGAACGCGAGATCAAAAACAGATAATGTGCTTCTTTATAAAGTGTAATAAGTGTTCTTAAATACTTTAAAACATTAAGGCTACATGAAGTAATTCTCAAAACACCATTTAGTTAGTGTGTAATGTTCCAGTGAGAGACAAAGGAAAACTATGGCTATAAAAAATATAAAAATAATACAAAATAATGTGCTTAATTGAAGGTTTATACAGTTTTTCCACTAATTAAAAGGGTTAGTTCACCCAAACATGAAATTTCTGTCATAACCCAAACCCATAAGACCTTTGTTCATCTTCGGAACACAAATTAAGATATTTTTGATGAAATCCAAGGGTATCTGATCCACACATAGGCAGCAATGCCATTGCACCTTTTGAGGTCCAGAAAGGTACTAAAGACCTTGTTAAAATAGTCAGCGTGACTACAGTGGTTCAACCTTAATGTTATTATGCGACGAGAATACTTTTTGTACGTAAAAAAAAAAAAAAAAAAAAAAAAAAAGTCTTTATTCAACAATTTTTTCTCTTCCCTGTCATTCTCCTACGCTGATCTCGTAGTAGGAACCCTTGGTTTTCATCAAAAAGATGTGTTCTGAAGATGAACGAAGGTCTTATGGGTTTGGGACGACATGAGGGTGAGTAATTAATGACAGAAATTTCATTTTTGGGTGAACTAACCCTTTAATTTCCATGACCGTTTGTTATTGGATGTTTTTTTTTAAATCAATCACATTCTGACCGACTTGCCAATGAATCATTCAGATTACTTTGTGAACAATTCACCGAAAAGAACAGATTCAAAAGAACAACCTGCTTATAAATCAGATATTACTT
This sequence comes from Ctenopharyngodon idella, assembly GCF_019924925.1. Classification (NCBI taxonomy): domain Eukaryota; kingdom Metazoa; phylum Chordata; class Actinopteri; order Cypriniformes; family Xenocyprididae; genus Ctenopharyngodon; species Ctenopharyngodon idella. The sequence goes on along the minus strand of NC_067224.1, from coordinate 21,219,814 downwards.
GGCTTGCAACTAGATGAATAGCATAACTAGAAGAAAGTATCTTTATTATAGAAATTTCCATGACTTTTAAGATTGCATTAATATTTAATTGTATTAATTATTGTTCAATGGACAACACAATTTAAATTCTGTGATATTTCTCTGACAGTGGGAAACCTGTTAATTAGCAACTCAATTACTAACAGACAATTTCTATCAGCAAAAGTCACTACTTTTCAGACAGCTCTTCAGGAATAATCTCAACATCTGAATGCATTCAGACTTGCCAAGAGAGCGTCAATCAACAGTCCTGATGAATCATATCATACACACCTGAGAGATTTCCATCTGTCTTTCTCCATGTTGTTTTCCGGTCCTTCACTCTCATATGAAGCCAGATACAAAGCTGTGGATAGATCAGATTGAGATGAGACGAGTGTGTCAGCAACAGAAAACAAAGCCACCTGTTTTTACTCATGAGGAATGTTCTGAACTCGTGTTACTTAGTTATTTAGCATGACGGCATTTTACACCCGAGATAAATTATGACAAGCGCAACTGTCTTTGTGTCTGCTTTCGTGTGTGCTTCTTTCGCAACTGTCATTAGAACAGGTTTATGACGTGAGTGGCAGAAAATTAGTGCACAGAAGAGCTTTAGTTTAGACAGGAAGCCCAAGTTGACAGTAAACAAGTAAGACAGAATGTAGAAATAATATATAATCAGGAAAAGAACAGTCTACCATCAATAATATTATGTGTCTGGGATTTTAGTAGATGATCGCCAATAATACTGCTAGGGGGACACCACAAAAACATGCAAAAGAAGTGTACTTAATAAGCTAGCATTGAAAAGCATCACATAACATCTGTACCATCTTCACTGAAGACTGGTGCTGTCAGGAGATACTGCAGAATCTTGCGGTCTCTCTCAAAAGGACACTCCACCTTCTTCCATGTCATGAACTCCATCACTTGTTTGGCCAGCTCCCAGAATTTCTGCAGCACAGTCAAGATTGATTCTGTTAGAGATCATCGCCTATGTTTCGTGTGTAGCTACTTTCACACTGAATTGATGCCCTTGAAACTTCATTTCAACAGATGCATACGTCAGTGAACTAAATCTGGATGCTTCTGTTGCTATGTGACAGTGTTTTCTCAACCATCTATTGTTATTCAGTAGCTGTGACGGCAGTTGTTTCCATGCTTGCATGTATTGCCAAGCCAAACAGAAAGCATTACCTCAAAATTGACATGTCCGTTTGGGAGCCTGTTGGCACATCCTTCATTGAGGAAGTAAATGTCTTTGATCAAAAGGCTGAAGAAAGGAATAACAATCTGGAAGACAAAAAAGGGAACATAAGATTACACAACAGCTACAGCTGACCAAAAAAAAAAAAAAAAAAAAACACCAACCAAATCGAACAGCCTCACTGGAGGCCATCTGAGAGTTATCTTCACAGTAAGACTGCATTAGGCAACATTGTTTTAGAACAGCCTCTAAAAGCCTACAGGGCAGAGCACAACTGGATCTACCACTTTGGAGGGCAATAACAATGATTCACGACGCAAGGAAGTAGTGCATGTACGTGAGGAAATCTACAGTCTATAGTAGCAGATTCAGCTACAACATGATAAACAAAGCTGTCTCTATATATAGACATGTCACTCCTGTATTCAAAACACAATAAAACAATCCGCAGTTCAAGCTTTGATGCATAAATATGCAGCAGATGTGGAAAATAGTGAAGAACTAAAATTCAGGGCACGCTGAGCAAAACATATACAAGTAAAAACAAGTGCCATGTTTTTTTTTGTTTTTTGCATTTTATAAAACATTTTTACACCTGAAAATTAACATCATTCTGAAAAGTAGAAAATTAAAATAAATACTTCTTTATAATATTAATACAGTAAATTATTCCATGGCAGCATCACTCTCAAAATCTTTTTTTTTTTTTTTGTTTCATTTATTTTTTCTTAAACCAGAATATCACAAAACTGAGAAATGAATAAACAAATAAATAAACAAAAAAAACTGCAGTAAAGTCCCATGTGACTAATTGACCTCAAGTTCAAATTGAGCTTAAAATAAGTGTAATAACCACTAGTGAACAAAACAAGGGGTCAAAAATACGAGCAGTCAAACAAGTTGATTAGTTAAGGACATTAAGGGAGCAGTAATACATTCCTGATTTAATTTGTTTACAGTGGAAATTCCTGCCCTGGAACATGCACTTATTTTGTCCCTTATATCTTTAAAGTAACAACACTAGCCAAAGTCTAAAAACATCTGATTTTAGGGAAAAAACAAGTGACATGGGCCACTGTGATGCAAAAAAGCACGTCCCCCCACGGAAAGCAGAGCATTCCAAAGTTGCTCTGGAACATTCTGTCTCACCACCCAAACCCACACAGCAAACATCTCCTCCCTAACCAGTCAAAGATGCAAAACAAGCCTTACGAAGCTTAACAAAAACAAACAAATCTAAAACAAAGATAAGAACACAAAAGAGTTGAGCATTTTAACGAAGACATTAACAATATCGAGCATCCTTTTGGCAGTCTCATGCCGGATGGATTTTATTGGGCGAGTTTGCTCACAGAAAACACTGAAGAGCATCAGAACATTTTGTTAACTGGCCGACTGCCATGTTTTTTAGAACAAAAATGAAGCATATTTTGCAAAGGAAACAGAATGTCCCATTTGAGAAAACCATCCACAAGCGGTCCAACCATTATTACATAACTCCCGGCCAAAGAGGCCAAACTCAATTTACTGTAAATACAAAGCTTCTACATTTTCAAGCTACTTTTTTTTTTTACTGGCATCTTTTACGTAAGGAATCTGATTTTATCATTGTCCATTACGTTTCTTGCTAACATCAATACAACATTTCAAACAGTGTTTGAAGTGTGTGATAACAACACCCAAACCCAAACAGGGTTATGAAACCAATGTTCCCAGGATTTCTGTGAGAAAACGTCTGGAAGGAGAAATGAAGTGCATTACCTTCTCTCTGCTGCTATGAGCAGTGATGGATCTCTGAGTGGCTCCACGCAGCGCTGTTCTGTAGTTGTAGAAATTGCTAGAGGGATCCATCTGGTGCTGAGAATAGAGACAAAAAAAGAAAAAGGTTTATGCACCAACCTTAGGTCTTGGCCTGAAAAATGTAGATGTGGTTTCTACAAACTGAAGTTTCTAATAAGCCCTAAATACATTTGACATGGTTACATCTTAGTCAGAACTACTGATTTACCAAAGGCAACATGAGTCACTCTAGTTACTATTCAGCATGGGACATTCTTTCATGGGAACCAAGTAAGATGATACATTTCATGTGCTTTTGAACTTCATTAAACTTTTCGCCTGAAGGTGAGACGTTCACAAAGGTTCGGTCATCTTAAACCAGCTTTAGAGCAGCAGTTTTAGTAGGTCCACTATGGTTCAAAGTTTGGGGTCAAAGAAGTCTCTTACTCTCACCAAGGCTTCATTTAGTTGATCAAAATAACATTAAAAACTGTAAAACTGTGAAATAATATTATCTCCAGTCTTCAGTGTCACATGATAACATTTCTTCTTATTATTAATGTTTATCAATTTGTGTGTGTGTGGAAACTGATACATTTTTTTTTTTTTTAAAGAACAGCATTTATTCTAAATATAAATATTTTGTAGCATTATAAATGTCTTTACTGTTATTTTTGATAAAGTTAATTTGTGTCTGCTGAATAAAAGTATTATTTTCTCAGGTAAGCAAACCTTTACTAGGGACTAGAGGCAAAAAAAAAAATATATATCTGCATCTTAAACATTCAAGATTTTAACTCAACAGGGAAGGCAAGAGACCCACTAAGCCTTTTATCCTACAATCCTCCATTGTCTGAGAGTAAAACAAAAGGAAAAGAGGGTGTTGTGTGTTGTGATACAGAGGCTGAACCTCCCTGAAGACTAAACATATAGTCCCTTATTTACACATCAAAATGCTGCAAGCCACAAGGTGAGACTGAACCATGTGTAGGTGTGTGTGTCACATAAGTCATATATCAAGTTCAAGGCATCTGCCTCTATAAAGATAAAAAAAGACCCAAACAAACCCTTTTTAGACAGTAAACACAGTGTGTAAATTCAAAATTAAAATCTTAAAGGTCTCAACCCCTCTAAAATGTGGTCTAAAAAGCTTTGTAAACATTTGCACACCCACTCAAAGGGAGAATAGCTGCGCTTCAGAAAAACGATGATACAAAAGCAACAATTCTCGCCCACTAGAGACTAAAATTGGCAAGAGGTTGCGTCCATATTGTCAGGGGTTTGAGCATCATGCATGCACGGGGACAAGAGCCAGGGTTGAACACTTAATGTGATTAGTGCCATGTCAGCACTGCATTCACCATGATTCAATCCCACTCGTGTTCAATCCCGTACATATTCCCTCATTCCAGTGAATCACACCCACCCACTGCTGTAAACAGAAAAGACAGCATCAATCCCATCATGATAAAACACATACCTCTAGTATATCAAATTTGGCGGTTTTGACTTTGCCCCAGGTCTTCTTGAGCCGCGACACCGGACTCATGTTCATCCCGGCTGAAAGACACAGAAACAGACACAGGTCAGCACACTGCAACACCTCGTTTCCTGTCAGAGGTGCAGTTTCTCTATAGCAAATAGAGCAGTTAGGCTCATGAGCCCACATGAACAATGGCATTAGCAGGAGCATCATTTCCCTCCAACAATAAGTTCAGCTTAGAGTGCCGAGGGTCACGATGGGCTTGTGCAGTCAGCACTAATGACCAGATGAGGTCAGAGTTTTGACTGGAAATCACTAGGGGTGGGTCAACCAATCGGATTTCTCTGTAGTGATGACAGAATCATTTCTTACTAAGCCTTGCTTAGATGTTAATCTACTTGTTTTTGAAGCTTTAAAATCAATGTGAAATCAAAAATCAACTCAACTCTTTTCCTAACGCAAATTCTCTGTATTGTTTAGCCATTGTTTTATCATTCAGTCCATTTGGGTTAATATAATGTTTATAATATAAACAATTCCAGAAGGATTAAATCAAGTCAAATCAAATTTACTATGATTTTTGGTCAATTTAATGCATCATTGCTGAAAAATATTAATTTCTTCCTATAAAAAAAAAAAGCATTTTAACAGTTATTATGTGTTAAATTACAGAAGTAAAATGGTCTGGAAATATCAATTCACATTGACTTTAGAAAGACATTAGAATTAACCGATGAAGAACGAAAACATTGATATTTGTAGGTCATACATGAATATTTTACTGAATATTTTGTGATCTAGGCCTACATCTAAAAAAACAAAAAAAACAAAAAAACAAAAAAAAAAAAAACAGTAATTTCAGATCTTTTCTTCCCCAAATACAACAGTTTTAAGCCTGAACAATAGCAGCACTATCTATCCATCAACAAAAGAGCCATCTGAGGCTTTAGTACCATTAACAATCTGTCTGTACAGGTGTCAGGCCCAGAGCTCCTCCGTCACACTAACATGATACTAGTGCGAATAATCTTTCAATCCCAGCCACGCGCTGACACTCCTTTCACGTCACACAATGTACGTTGCCTCCAAAAACACAAGCAGGAGCGATCAACTTTTCCCATGACTTGTTTGTTCTGTTCCAGTGACTTTAATATCAGCCCTCCATCTCTAGGGAGAGAGGCTTGTGCAAGAGTCCCGGCCCACAGGCTCGTCTCCAGGGAATGTCCAGGGAAAGGACAGCTGGTTCCACTCCCTCCCACAATCCCCCTCTCAACGAGTCGGTCCCTCTCTCAGTCTATTGGATTGGTCAGCACCGACCATCTGCCTGAAGGATGCTGCTCCTTCGTTCCAGCTCTCACTCACACAGGCTGAACAGCTGCCTTATCTCATGGCTCTCTCCACTCCTGGTCTCCTACCCATAATGCCTCAGGCACAGGCCTGGGTGGATGATTAATGCAGCTAATCATTATTATTGATAATAATAAAATGCATCATATTTTATTAGAAATCTAACCAATTTAAAAATGTTGGGAATATATTTTCTATAATATAGCTAAAGATTATCTGTAGATTATCGAACAATGAAAAGACACAGATAAGATACAGTAAAGGTTGAAATTTATCTAAACCTTGACGCACAGCTAAAGAAGACTCTCTGCAGCACTCAACAAACACAAACTGATAAATTGTTTGCAGAGTCTATAAGAGATCTGACATTGTTGTGTGTGTTAAGCGTACAAGAGCAGGGATTAGAAAAGCAAACCAAATCCTGCCAAAACAGCAAACTGTTTTATCCAAACAGATTTGTGAGGAACAAAAGAGCTTTCTGTAGCTGTTAGAACTGGAGCAAAGGGTTGCAAAGGACGGCAAAACACTCACTAATGATGGCCATGAGCGAGTTGAAGTTGCCAATGTTGAAGCATTCTCGTGCCACGTCGATGAAGAACTCAATGACACGAGCCCGATGTTTCTTCTTTACAGGCTGCATAAGAAAAACAAACAATATTTATGATCATCAATAAAGGAATATTTATAACTGATTTCCTGCTCAAGAAACATTTCTTTCTTTCAGTTGTGCAGCTTAACATTTTTGTGTAAACTGATAGTTTAACAGGGTGTTTTATGAATAGAAATAACAGCATGACCACATGAACTCCAAACTTTTGAAAGGTAGTGTATATTTTCTATAAAGCCTATATTTAAAATCTCATTAGAAACACTAATTGTGCAACACAACTAATAAATGTACAGGAATTTAAGTTGCTAGGTGAGTCAGCAATAAACGCAGATAATTACCATGCAGATCTCCGTCGCCACCAGGTAGCTGAGCCTGTTGAACCACTCCACATAAGCCTCCAGGTTACTTGCTTTTTTGTGATCACTAAAGCATCTCTGCAAGAATCAAAATTTCAAAGATCAATTTCAACATTGTAATTACACTGAGGCTTGAGTTTATTCAAGAGCTTCATTTAGAACGTCGCGTCACAATGTTTTCTAGTTTGAAAAAGACAACATACTGGTTATCTGCTATTATCTGTTTTTTATTTATCAGTATCAGCCAATGTATAGATATATAATTTGACTATTTAACGGTTTGCAGTCGTAAGATAATAATTATCGACTTTTTTGGTATCAGCCAGAATTTCAATATAGGTTTCAATATAAGTAGTTTTTATCCTAAATTCTTGACTGCAAAAAGTTTGACAGGCATTTAAAAAGTTAGTCATTTGTGAAATATTGCTCTTTAAGTGATCTCACAGAACTCTGCATGCTGGGATATGTGATTCCTACATTCCCAACCCAAGAACAAAGGCCTCTGAGATGACTGATGATCTCCAACAATGCACATTCAATCAGAGAGTTTGTGCTATTATCTGTTTAGGGAATGTATGCAGACGCTCTGTCTGAAAGCTTGGGTCACTCTAACCCTTCATTCCTCGCATTCCTGCAGTCTGACTGTGCTGTCCGTCACACAATGCACAATCCACTCTACCTTTGACGGACAACATCAGAGAGCGACAACGGTGCACAAGGACCCTCAGGAGAGACGGCGACCAAAACAAAAGAAAATCGCACCAGTAACGCCTTGACACGAGCTGTTGCCTAGCAGCCAGACGGCAATGGGCATTACGAGGGAGGGCTAAGCAAACTTTTGGCGGGTTACTGTGAGAAACCAGTTGCTAGGCTTTGGCCACAAAAGGACATGGTGAGAAACGTGACGAGGGAAACCTGGACAATGATAGATTAGACGAGGAATGTGCTGTGAACGCTGTGTGAAAAAGGTGACACTGCGTTGAACCCGAGAGTTAACGTAAACATTGTGCGTATTGATTTGCAAAGTTGGATATTTGCTGTAGTGAGCGAAAAGACATAACACTTGCGTTGAATGTATTTTTAGATGACCTTGCTGACCATAAACAGGATGAAACTGTTACCTTGTCGTTATCAAGAGGGTCTTTCTGAACGAATGCCTGAACAAACTCCTCTGGTCCGATGTAGCTCAGTCTTTCCTAAAAAATAAAGATGATGTCAATGTAACCTTTGCAGTAAGTCCAAATGGTCACCTTGAAAATAACTACACAGATTATTGATTTTGTAAATGAATCAATCCAAACCCACAGGGAGGTGAGGAATGTAAGGTCATGTAAACCGAGGAAGTTCCTCTCACCAGTTCAATGTGTGTGAGTTGTTGTGCCAGGGTAAAGGGGTCATTGCAGATGGTCAGAATGTCTCTCTGGATAGACTGAGGTTTGGTCTTCAGTACAGTTAGTCTGTCGGTCACAGAGGAGTTGATCTTGGCCAGGGCCTCCTCATACTGACTCAGTGTGGTGAGCTTACGGATCAGCGTTTGTGTCATCTGTTGCACCGCCTTACGATACAGCTGGAGAGAGACAGGAGACAGAAGTTGTGGATTTAATTACAACCATGCTTTTATTGATGAGAATTACCTGGTAATCCTTCATTTAAAAGGACTGACAACAAAATGTGTCCTGCACTGATAAGAAAGCTGAGGGAATGAGTATTTTCCCTGCAAACATCTAATGGATTTTCAGGCATATAATGGTGGAAAAAAAAGCCCTTTCCTCTTGATTGGTCAGCAATGATGCTGGTTCAGCTCAAATGGTTCCAAGATAGAGTCTTGAGTATGTTACATAAACAGTTAATGCAAGATTACGAAACAGCAGCACTTCATTCATGTCCTTCAAAGAGTTCCTGCATGCCTCCCATGTCCCCTCGTAACACAAGATGGGGTTGAGTTATCTAATAACAAGAGCCTGACACAGTTCTGGACTTCTGTTGCATAAGAAGAGGACATCAGCGGTCATGCCCTGTTGCTCAACATCAGTCAGGCAAATATCTACATCCCCTGCCTTCTCGAGAACTATTGGGCTTTAAGAAGTAGATTCAATCAGAACCCACCTGTTTTTAAAGAGCTTGAGCATTTAAAGAGGCAGAAAACATAACTACAGTGTGTGCTTATAATAAAAAGAACAATATTGTCTATTAGTGTGGACGCTAATGTAGTTATCGTTATGATTACCATTCTTGGTGCGAACGGCCCTTTAAGGTTTCCATTTAACCATGTAGATATAGTAATAGCTGTTTCCTGATTGAGTGCAGGATGTACAAAACATCAGCTTCTGTACTCCTTTCTGACGCATAGAAAATAAAAAGTGGCCATTAATCTGTTGTGCAGGAGGTCAGTGGCACATAAATCCATCTGACTCAGAACAACCTGCATTCTTGTGCACTCCAGCACATTGTGTAGATTCAAGAATATTGATGATTTGACGAGAGAGAGAGAGAGAGAGAGAGAGAGAGAGAGAGAGAGAGAGAGAGAGAGAGAGAGAGAGAGAGAGAGAGAGAGAGAGAGAGAGAGAGAGAGAGAGAGAGAGAGAGAGAGAACAGAATGAGACAAGACCTTGCAGCACTCGAAATGATCACAGTGTCTAAATTCCCTCTCCAAGGTCCACCATGTTAACACTAACAGAGGAATAGAAGATTATTTTTAGCAGGAGTTCTTGGCGATAACTGCTTGACATTTAAGCAGCAAATCAGACAACTCACTTGTTGTGGAAAAATAAGAAAGCTGCTTGTGTGCTGCCTCCACATTTTTAACCCTGGCGCGACAGCCGTACAGATTACTCTGGCATGGACACACCACACCAAGAGTGAATGCTCTCCATTACTTTCCCAATAAACAGAATTTGTGCAAAAGGTGTCCAAATGTGCACCAAATGCCTGAATCTGCAAATGTGCATCTGCGCCCTGCCTTTCCTATACAGAAGACCACATGCATAATGACAATCTAAGCAGACCAGAAGAATACCAAACTGCGGTCTGGAGACAGATGTTACGACATCTATTCTCAGCTCCTGCACCGAAAGCAAGAGATCTGAGATGCAATTGCCAGTAAAAAGAGAGAAAACACTAGGTCAACAAACTGCTGGCAAACTCATCAGGACCGATGAGGTCCAGAAGAGGTCAAAACATAAAAGGCCTAACTGGAAATCACTACATAGTGATCTTGTTATGATGGGCTGCGAGCACTGGAGAGTACATTTGAAAATACACCACATTTGTCTCAGATGGGCTCATATATTACTATAAATACTCCTATTGTCCATTGTTCAGCTCTGACTGCTGTGAATCCCCCATCAATGTAGAGTCAGTGCTCCACTGTAATAGACACTCATTACCCCACTCTCATTATTGGCATACGAGTACATGCCGTACACAAGGGGAAAAACACAGGGACTGAATTACATAATACAGACAACATATTGATAGTCTGAACAAATGCATTCTTTACGCTATGAGACGCTCTTCTCATGCACAGATACACATCTACCAGACAGTCGTAACTCAAAACACAGATTTCGTTTGTCTCGCCAATGTAGTAGATGTAAACATCAAAGAGACTTTGTTGAGTTTTGAAACAAAATGGTGTAACCATTTTATTTCCTCATCATGGGTCAGTGACATGTAAAACTATACATAAGGGAAAATATATACTTTAATAGTGCTCTTTGTATTCATGTTGGTTTCATGCTTTTTTTTTTTTTTACTTGTAACATTTTAAGAAAAGTTTCAATTTAAAATATGTTGTGTAAAGGTGTTCTTTCATCCTTTAATGAGGCTGTTTTATTTATTATATTAAGACCATTGTATTATTCTAACATTGGAATACACTTTTGAGTGTACATGCAGTCTTATTAGTTTATCACCCTTTCACTAGATTGAGGAGGCGATATGACATGCACATATTTCCTCCATGAGCTTAGTGGAGCCGCAGAAGGTCATCGATCTCTGGAGTCGGGATGAAGCAGATCAATAGCCACACATGTGTTTACTACACAAGTCACTGGAGGATGAGTCCTGCTTGTCTTTTCAGGTTAGTGAAACATCATTTGCTTGGATCTAATGGGTGAGCATCCTCCATCTTCAAACTATTCTAACTAGCTCCCTGCTGTTAGTCATTACACTAATGCTCACAACCATGTGAGATAACCAGATCTTGCTCCAGCAAATCTTTTTTATTCCACTGTACATTAACAAAAATCAAGATTTGGCGACAAAGGATGACTGTTCAACTGCGGACTATGGAGAAAAACGCCCAGAGGGACGTTCAAGGACAAAGCTTGATGAGAGCTGCCAACTTTATTCAAATTTAAGAGGAAGTGACAGGCTCAGCTCTGGCCGATAGACAACAAAAGTATGTGAGCACAACAGAAGGACGATAACCTGAAGTAAAAAATAAAATCTAATCAATTAACACAACCAAAGAGTGTCGCTTTGGTTTTTTGTGTCCGGGAAGTTTTAAAAGAATCTAGCATAAATGATGATTCCAAATGTGGTGAAAAAGTCCCTTTGAGGAAAAAAGTGCTAAGCCAGAACACTGTAACATACGAGTCAGCGCTAATGGAACTATTTAAATGCAGCCTGTGGAAAAGCAGCAGTGAAGACAAAAGCGACTGAACAAAAAAGCTTTATTCTCGCTCCTCTTGTCAAAGCACTTCAGGTCTAAAGAAATCTCACTCCCCATTGCCCAGGTGTTGACACTCTTCTCACCCAACGTGTTACATCTTGGGTCTTAAGCAGCCGAATGTTAAAGAAGCCATGTTAAGACTTATGCAAAGATGTTTTATTCTGTCTATGCTAATAGTGGTACTAAAGGCATAAAGAAAAGCTAATGTCATTGACGCAATTATTCACACCTTTCAGGTGACATTACTTTAAAACGGTGTTGCCTTTTAGCTGACACTTCCTTAAGAATGAAAAGCTCATTGTTCCTGCTGAAATGATCACCCAACACTTGGAAGCGGCAGACTTACTTCATCTCCGGTACTCAGACAATGTGTTAGTTCCTTCAGACTCTTCATCATCCTCTCATCCCTGAAGTCATAGGGAAATGTTTCCGTCCACTCAGTCAGCAACTGCAGGATCTTAGGAGCAATTTTCCTGACTCTTGCCTATAGATAAAGTAAAATAAAACAACAATATAATTGTAATTGCAAATTATTGTCCCCAGATTCTTAAAGTTACTTGCTAATGCTAGAGGAACCATGATGACTGAAGACACCTTGTTTGACAGTCACTGTAATGATACATGATGTTTTTGCCAGTGTACCTTGTCTGCCTGAGGATCACTGAGCCTCTGCTGGTCCACACACAAATGGCACACTTTGGTCATCAGCTCATATGGGTGAATAAAGAGACGGGAACTGAGCAGGAACGTGAAGATGTATGTCCTCTGCAAGTCAATAAAAATTAGATCAATATTGGTGCAATAATATGTTTTTCATTATTCTAAACAAAACTAGTATTGGACTAAAATCAGTGTTAACTACATACAATTTATTTATATGTATGTTTGTGGTTGGTACAATTTTTTAATTTAATTTTATTTTTTCCCAAAAGAATTTTTGAACCAAATTAATTTTTCAGGATTCTTTGATGAATGGAATGTTCAAAAAGCACTAATGTTATTTTAAACAGAAATCTTTTGTAACATTATATACAACTTTCAGTCACTTCTGATCAATTTAATGTGTCCTTCCTGAATAAAAGTATTAATTTCTTTAAAAACATTTTTAAAAAAATCGTGCTCCCAAACTTTTTGAATGGCAGTGTATGTTAGTGAATGTTAGGGACAGTTTTGTGGTCTCAGTGTTTTGACAAAAAATTAATTTGAGATATAAAAATGAGCGTGCATGTGTTTTCAATACTCAAAATCCAATTTCAGAAAAAGGCTGAATACTTTTGATACTCTATATACTCACATCAGGGTAGTATGCCACTGTAGGGACCAAGTGCTCAATAAGAGCCTCCAAGGACCCAGACACCAGGTTGTTGTCATGGTAATACAGGCCTTCGTAGTCCTCTTCCTTGGCCTTATAGATATTCTTGTTATATCCATTAGACCCATACATCACTGGAAAGGGTGGAGTTTGAGGCATTTTGTCCTGTTGAAGGACATAAAGAAAGTCTGATGAGCCTCAGATAAATGCAAACACAATCAAAAACAGACATTGACGCATGAACCAATTCGTTAATGCTGAGCCTTCATCCTCCTCTGAAAATTTTGTTTACCTTTGTGTAAAACACAAAGTCCCCAGTATCATTATAGGAAGCTGAGTGGAAAATTACTCTTCCTCGGATGGACGACTCATGGGGATGAATACGTTGCGATTAATCTCAATGTGCAAACACCTTCCCTGATTGAACCTGTGAGAACTTGAGTTTAATCTCCATTCGGTGGGCATTTCAGACTCGCACTCGCTAGCTTTAATCCACCATAATAGCATCTGAACGTACCACCGGCGGTTTTCACTCACAAACACCAACAAATTAATCTTCATGCTGCTTTTACCTCACGTGGATGTACAAAACAGAGGCTCTTTTTAACTATGTCTTGATACAGGAAAAAAACATGATGACCTATGAGATCTAGTGCTTCTGAAAAGAAGGATTCTCTTATTTCCCCCTCAAAACCAAAACGTGGCCCGTTACAGATGAGAGTCCTGTGAGTCGGTCAGCATTAGCTAGAGGTGATAAGCAGCCAAATGCAGTTCTTCACCCACACAAAGAGCTCTGGCTCACATTGCCTCCCTCCCTCCTACTTCTGTATCTTCCAGGCTCTCGTGGAAAGACAGAAAGTGAGTTTGCACATGTCAATGCATCACCTAATCATGCGGGTGGCTCCAGTGTGCCAGCACGAGCTTCTGTGCCATTTCAGAGCTCAGCCCGTGACTTTATGTGAGATTCCTGGACACAGCGCATATGGGCCCCTCAATGGAGGCATTCACAGCTACGGCACGGGGCGTCAAGGGACACCCCAAACAATGTGTGGCCCCAATGGCCGCCTGCCTATTCAGGCCTACAGGCGTTTGGGTGGCAGAGTTGGACGGGAGTGCGCAGAAGGGAGGGGGTGTCGTATGATGAGGTATATCCTCAGTCCACAGCCCCCCTCAGAGACCTCCTTCATAAAACCATAGACATTAGCATCAAAATGGAGGCCCAAGAGGTCAAAGCAGCAAACGCCCCCCCACGCATCTGCTTTACCATGTGTTATACCATCTGAGCAAGTCAATGAGTTGAAATCAAGGAAGGCCAAATGATGTCATGAGTGACTTTGCGCTCATCACCAGAAATTGACAATTTGTCAAGTCCTGTATGAACGATGCCTCTGGGAATCACATACAGTTTTATTCTGTCTCAATTTCTTTGACAGCTTTTGCCAAAACTTCCTGAAAAATAAACCACTTTGTTGTTTTCGACCAACCAGTGTTGACTAAAGCCCACTCAACTCATATGGACAAAAAGCAGGATCCTCCTGCGCATCTGCCGATGCAAACCTATTAGCGAAGCCCCCAGGCCACAATGCAAATCTGCTGAAAATTGCAACAAAAAAGCCAAAGCCCTTTTAAACTCACTAGGCACACCAGCTGCAGCCCGATTGAATTCTGTGAGCGAATAAAACAAAGCCGAAGCTGATTAGTAGCAGGGAATCTGGATGTGTTTATTTTTTGGTTGCAGGTGTCAAGTATGGCCAACCACATGTCCTCTCCCCTCTCCCATTTAAACAAACACTGAGCACAGCCTTCACAACAGGGACTGTATAGCGAATAAGCAAACAAAAGGTCCTTGCTTTCACACAATTACTGCACTGTATTTGTCAGAGCTTTTATTTTGACTATATAGAATATTTGGCATCCATGCACGGCTGCATTTTAGATAGTTATGACTGTCAGAAAGCTGAAAGCATTCAGTCCCACCCACATGTTGACTGTAGTGTTGATTACTGCGTCTCTAGATCACAACGGACTTCCTCAAGCATAAAGAAACATTAAGCAAAATAAATAAGCTGTCTGATCTTCAGGGTTTCCACACTTTTTGACCAAATAATTTCCATGATTTTTCCACTCATTTATCTTAAGGAATTTAAATATTCTTTTTATATTAAGATTGAACTCACAAAGTCGATAAAATAGAATAGATTAAATAACATTCTTATTTACAATATTTAAATTTCTTAAGTACGTTCTTAAGATCATGAATTTTAAAATTCCTTGATATTTACAGGTTTTCCACAGCCATGGGAACCCTGTCTAATGCAAATGTAGAGGTTAAAACAACAAAACCCAAATGTTCTGGACTGTTTTGAAACTGCATCCTCAACAACAGGGTGTGTTGAACTCATTGGCATGTTATTAGGAGCTGTAAAGTTGTTGTGGCAAATCTCATCTTTAAAGGTCGCTTCATGCTGAATATAAAAACAACCAAGGATTAAGCGCTAACAAATAGGAAGGACGGTTCACTGCTGTGCT
This sequence comes from Ctenopharyngodon idella, assembly GCF_019924925.1. Lineage (NCBI taxonomy): Eukaryota > Metazoa > Chordata > Actinopteri > Cypriniformes > Xenocyprididae > Ctenopharyngodon > Ctenopharyngodon idella. The sequence goes on along the minus strand of NC_067224.1, from coordinate 21,204,495 downwards.
GACAGAAAGACGAGATTCCCACTAACATTCTTCTAAAAGATCCAAACAAACAAATGTCTTCCGTATTCAAATGACTTTGTTTGTTATGGTCCACGCATCATTCTCTCAGAGTTCAATGTAAAATGACAAATTAGGACGTACGAATATTATGAAACGAGGAAATAAACACGTCTGTTCAAGACACTGTCATAGACGTCGGCATGACACAACATTGCCAGCTTTCAATAAATTGAGCAAAAGGATCAAACTGAGTCTTAGTTTTTGTTGGTTTCTTTCAAAGTGGGTTACATGTTATCCTTGGGAAATGAGCAGGTGTGTGTCTGTGTGTGTGTTTGTGTGTAAGACGATGGGGGAAGGGAGCTATTGCTTCATTGAAACTACTCAAGTGTGTATGAGTAAATAAAGGGCTTGGCTTAGTGTCCTTCCCACTGTAAAAGCACTTTGAGCTACCTGCATGACTGGTATCAGAGAGGCAAAGTCCAGCCAAATCACAGTGACCTGACACAGATCAGTATCTCAAAACAGAATCAAATGTCTCAGACACACTTCTTTCCACATTCGTGATCTGACAAGAAGCCCTTATTTCAATAAAGTACAATAAACAACACAGATTAATCAAGTAGATATGACAATCTGTTTAATTCCCAAAATAGCTTACTTATTTGATAGTGGGGAGGAACACATGGGTAAGGATCATCTGAAATCAACAGGGGAATATTCAGCAACAACTCTCCAATTCCCATACCCACCCACCACAAGACCACTACTACACTAACATAGGAGAAATGAAAATGATTTCCCCACTGAACAATCAAAACTCCATAGATCTGCCAACTTCATTCTGCAGTGCACACCATCTGTTTATAACACATCAAGCACACTATATTCCTGAGCCAATTTACTGTAATTGTTTATCACCCTAAACAATTAAGTGGCCTTTCATAGAGATTTCCATGATACTTTAAGAATTCACTAAACCCCATGGGTTTTCCAGGCTTGGAATAGCAATTCAATAGTAAGGTATATAAACATTACAATCATTTAGTATAATAGTATACATCAAGGTATCATTGTAATACCACATGACCCGTACATTTAATAAAATTATTAAATAAATTCAACCATCAAACTATCAGACCAGTCAAAAGGCAAGACTAGAATTTTAATTACACAAACAATACCACAAATAACTAATAGTATAGTAATCATTCAAGATGGTACATGGCACTGAATTTGTTGTGCATACCAAATCAGCTGAGAGAATTCCCATTCAAGACCGCCAACATACTAATACCACAGATTAGATTCTCTATTAATACACTTATGTCAATAAAACAGCAATGAATATTATCAGCACCGAATATTAGGCTATTTGTTGGTATGTTTATATACAAAGAAACTGGATTCCGCCTCGTTTGCACGTAATATATTGACCGATAGATAGAGCAGGTCTTAATGTGAAATAATATCAAAATGCATTGCAAACCAAGCGGCGTCTTAAAGGCGCTTTTGTTATTAAAGCGCATTAAACATTGCTTGAGTTTCTCACCTCGAAAGGGACAGAGACTCCGCTGTAGATCAGCCCTGCAGAAGTTTGGCGTTGAATGGCTGAGCAAGAACCTCCGGACATATAATCACACACAGAGTCTTAAACCATATGAAACTAAGAAGTCTTAAAGAACGCTGCGTATTCCCAGGTCATACGAATACAGACTGTGACATTCAAGCGTATGTTCCTTATAAATATATCCAGGGAGTATGTGCGACGTGCTGTTCTCTCACGATCTCAATCAAGTGTGCGGATCCACTGAGCGCGCGAATAGTAAATGATAGTAGGCTGAGCTGTAGAATGCGAGGCAGCCAATCAGCGGACAGCACCACACACCCGCGTGCATGCCAGCGCACGCTCATCAGTTTACTTGAAAACGAAAACATAATACAATATCACTAATTAAGACAACTGAAAGAAGAACTAAATGGCTGTCTCAGCAAAAATCCCCTGAAAATAATTTTCTTGGTTACTGCAAATTTGCCATTAGGCTATTTTCAGAAAGACAGCTATCTTTCTCAATGGGAATATTTTGGGGAATCTCCCTCAATTCTAATTTTTTTGAAGACAGCGACAGATAACACTCTAGTAGTACAAACTGATAATATAATTACAATGTGTTTTTGTTTGTTTGTTTTTCTGTAATGTTTACCTGCATTATCTTTGGCTTAATTTCAACTAAATCTGTAAAACACATTACATTAATTATTTTCTAGACCCACCTTGTCTCATTGTCTTAGAATTGTTCTTGTGTTTTGCTAATGTGCCATTTACACATGATTGCAGGATGCTTAGACTTAGATTTTCACTGAAACTGGGCAGGACCCCCACATCAGATACTACAGTGAATACCTGAAACAGTTCACAGAGAGGTTTTCCTTCTCTCTTTGCAGGGCAGGGGGCCGAGAGGTCATCACCTCTCTCACTTTCATGAGGTGTGCTAACTGAGCTTCAGTAGCATGTTTTAACAACATATCAATCTGTCTGTCTTTTAAATTGACAGAACAAATTGATTTATCTGAAAATAGAAAAAAAAAAAAAGATCAATTTGCTACATAGCATTCATATTTTCAATAAGTGTGTGTTTTAAAATATCAAGCATATTAAGAAGACATTAGCTAATATCAAACAGCACCTTAAAGGGTTAGTTCACCCAAAAATGAAAATAATGTCATTAATTACTCACCCTCATGCCGTTCCACACCCGTAAGACCTTCGTTCATCTTCGTAACACAAATTAAGATATTTTTGATCAAATCCGATGGCTCAGTGAGGCCTGCATAGCTAGCAATGACATTTCGTCTCTCAAGATCCATTAATGTACTAAAAACATATTTAAATCAGTTCATGTGAGTACAGTGGTTCAATATTAATATTATAAAGTGACGAGAATATTTTTGGTGAATTTATGAATAAGCGTGTCAAATCAGCGGTTCGGAGTGTCAAAGTCACGTGATTTCAGCAGTTTGGCGGTTTGACACGCAATCCGAATCATGATTCGACACAAACGATTCATAACGCTCCGAAGCTTCACGAAGCAGTGTTTTGGTCTTACGGGTGTGGAAACGGCATGAGGATGAGTAATAAATGACATTATTTTCATTTTTGGGTGAACTAACCCTTTAACTGAGGGAGTCTACCATGAAGATAGAATAAACATACAGTGAAAACATTTGTTAAAAAGCAAAATAGAACAAATTTGTAAAGCTTTCACATAAAAGATGTGTATGAATCATCTCTAAAATCTGCATCACAAAAGACTCTTCAAATGTGGTGTGAAAATGAAGGTCAAATTCCTTTGAATAAAATATGAATATGGGAAGCGTTATGCTTGAAAATAATCATTCACAGATTTCACATCTCAGCTAACACCTCCACAATGGGCCCACAGTTATATAACCTCTGTGCATTGAAAGTCATTGTTCATTGTTAAGTGCTAAATTGTGGAGGTGTTTGTAAAGATATGAAGAGCTAACAGTTGAGCTCTCTGCGAAAGTTAATACTAGCGACAAACAAACAAAAAAGTTGAAGAGTTGAAGAGAGAAAGCTACAAGTTCATTCAAGTCCAATCGTGCACCCCGTTAAATACACATTTGAGTTTAGTCAGCACAGACGGTCTGACTTAGCTTCCCTTCTGCTCCTGAGGTATTCACACCCCTGTTTTGTAGTCCTAGATGAGGCATTATAATGTGAAAAGTGAGAGACAGCATGAATTATTTAGATGTTTAAAATGCTTAAAAAGAATGCATGATGAATATTGTGCCTGTTGTTACATGTTAATTTTTGACTTCAAAGATCCTTAAAACAGGAGGAGTTTAAAAATGTATACTGAAAGTTAAATTTGTTGATTATCCCAATTAAGCATTTTAATACATTTTAATAAAATTCATTTTACTTAATTAAACAAAGTGAGTCTTGCAAAACACATCTATGTACCAAAAGTCTGTACAGTATGTACATTTTTACACGTAAGAATGATAAACATGTAAATTCTCATCCAGATACTTTCAAACATTTTTGGCACATCCATTCTGTGGAAACAAATGCACTACAGTTGACAGAGATGATCAGGCATGGTGTTAAAAACAACAGTATAGTTAGCTGTAGTTAACCAAAGTGCTAATGTACTGCAGAAACTTTAGTATACCATATGGTTACACGTGTGTGTTGAATCTCCATTACTGGAGGGCAAGGAGGTCACAACCGGCTTTGTCTTTTGATCTTTGGTCTGACTCTGTTATCATCTTGTTTAATAGCTACTTCATTTCACAAGCCCATTCATTAAAATAATTTATAATGCTCCATTTTCACCAATTATAAGAAATAATATTATGCCACGTTGGGTGTAAGTCAATGTTAACAGATGGAGACATTCAGTACCCCAGCAAACCAACCTGACCCTTTCCAGACATACCAATATCTCACTCAAGATAGACTTACATCATATATAAATTCTGACCAAAATATTTTATGTCCAACAAATCAATTGCTAGAACATGTACTGACCCTAATGAAATAAATATATAGATAAAATAAAATAAAATAAAACTGGCCTCAAATCAGGAACAATGGGTGGCAACCAATTCCAGACAAAGGGCAAAAGTAGGTCAGTACAGTCTACTGCTTCTTTACTCAAGCATCATTCATAGAGCCTCATTAGCATCTTAAATGTTACGTCAGAAGATCACATGCATGGAAAAGTCAAAGAATGGAAACCAATGTGACTCAATGCTCAGAATTAGCTTCTAAATGAGGAACAAGATATGCGTGCGTGTTGCTTCCTGACATTTAATGTGTTCCCAAAAAAACTTTGTGAAAAAAAAATATATATATATGATTCTGTATAGTTCTCATAAACTTAACACTGTAAAAAGTTTTTTTTTTTTTTTTTTTAAATTAGTATATGGGTATTTACACTTATTTATTCATCATTCTGATTTTGATTTTTAACTTCTTGATTAAAAAAAAAAAAAAACATCTGAATTGCTTAATTAATAATTAATGTAGTATCCCACTCTGGGTATTGAACTTTTTAGTGAACATTCCTCTTTATAAAAGATTAATCCATAAACCTCTATGTTTTACCTTTTCCTTGAAGTTCAGCCACTTAAATCCAGCACTTTTCTAAACATCTATAAAACATGCTGAGACAGACACAATCAATTTTACTCATGTATAGACTTATTCACAAACATACCAGGGAAACCCCAACTGGCAAGTAATGAGTGTAGCACTTTCCCAGTCGATTTTCTTAATGGATTCAAGTTTTACATTACAGTCTGCAAACTGATACAGACCACACAAGTGGACTCAACTACACAAACCAGTTATAGTCAAATGCAACCTGATCATCAAAACCGTATGGAAATATGACTGGATTTAATTTGTCAAGAATGTGGTCCATATATACGTTTCCAGAGGAATGTCTGCAGCACAAATTTTTTTTCACAGTTGGCCTAGTTCACTGTTTGCATGAGCCTGAGAAGAAGCCTTTATGTTTCTTTCTGACAAAACCACTCACATCCCAGAAACCAAAAAATAGGGCATCTCTAACTGCGGGAAGTGACTTTTGAGAAACCTTGATGTGAAGTTCAGTAAATCTCCCCCCTAAAAAGCTCAACAACATCAGTGAAAAAATTCAGTCACAGAGATGCGCATTTCTTCTGAGGTGACCTCAGCACTGAAAACTTATCATTAGGATACTGCGGCAGATAATAACCCATTGAACTCAGCCCTGAAGGTCACAAAGATATCGCCTCTCCCGTCCCATTCTAGATGCCATATGATACAACATGTCACAGATGGAGCGGATAAGATCAAAGGACAGGTGTAACAGCGAACAGAGACTTGGCTTGTATTCTGAGAGAATCAACACCAAATTACTAAAGGCCAAATAATTTTATCGTTGTTGCTGAAAGTGTCATTGTACAAGTATGTTTCAATATATACAATTTATAATATAATATATAATATAATATAATATAATATACGCCTTTATAATATATATTTTAATGCATATATAAGCATACACAAGCATAAACACAACACTCTCCGCCCAGCAGGTGTGTGGGAGACTGGCTGCCAGCAAAATGAACAGGAAACCTGAAAATACTCCATGTTCTCTCGGCTCCCACACACACTGAAGGCCAAAGAACATGATCTCCTACCCATGTATCTCAGGGTAAACAGAATCTCATTATGTAGGCTCAGACTTTACTGTAGGTTGCATATAAATAATTATGCAAACACATCCGGATTACAACATAAAGCACACACTATATTGTTTAAGCAGTATGATTGTTCACACTACTGGGATGCATTCCATAAATTATGCAACATTTTCTTGTCAGTTTCGACACATAACAGCATTAACTGCTCCCAGCCATCACCATACTGACCACCTTTAGACATATCTGAACTACATATAAAGACTCTCTCTCTCTCTCTCTCTATTATATATATATATATATATATATATATATATATATATATATATATATATATATATATATATATATATATATATATATATATCTCCTGTTGCCATCTGGATGCTACAGTGAGTAGGATGGGCTGCTGGTTTGTTAAGTCATTTAGGGGGCAAAGGACTGTCTTGTGTCCATCTGTGACTTGGCTGTCGGAAGGAGCGCTGACATTTTAATTATCTTTGACTGAGGCAAGAGATGGGAGGCCTCAGTCTGGGAAAAAACTGCCTACAAAAGAGAATGGGTTATAAAACTGTCTAAATGAGAGGCGTATGAAATGACATATGTAGGTGTAAGCATGATGCCCAATAAAAAGTTAGACAAAAAAACGTCAGATAAATAAATAGAAAAGCTTTTAAAAAACACAGGGTTTTACACTGACTGTTTTACAAAAAAAAAACAATGATGACTTATGGAATATTTAACTCTCAAAATGTTCAAATGTAATTATATAACAAACATTAAAATTATATAATTATCTATAATTAAATAATTTGTTATCTCAAATATAATATAACAAATTACTAAATGGACTCAAATACCCTAAATAGTCTACAACAAGTCCCATAATAAGCATCCTAGAAAAGAGCTCTAAGAACAGAGTTATGTGCTTTGGGAGGGGTCCTAAAGCATATGAGACAGAGCAGCTGGAAGACATTGAATGTGAGCATGTGGAGTGACATTAAAGTATGGGGGGAAGGCTAGGAAATGAAGGAAACTAGAAGACAACACCCAGACAAACTCCCTGTGACCCACATACCCTCCCTTTTCCTCCCCCGTCTCCCCTCCACCTTCTGGGTAGAGACGGCTTGAGAGCTGACATTCCATCCCTGCCCCCCTCTGTCAAAACAAACAAGAAGACCACCTGAGGAAAAGGAATTGTTTTGTCACATTTTCAAGGGTCTAATCTTAACCAGTCAGAGGCCCACATCACTTATATGCCTTCCTATTACACTTCAGACCTTTGGGTACACAACACACATGAGAAACCATTGCTTGATATTCTATTAATAGCTATGTTTCTAAGTATGACACATTATTGCATTGAACGGAGGAATACTGGCAGAAGTTTGTTTTGTCCGGCTTTTGTCTTATGGGTGTTGTCTTTCATAAACAAGGGCCATGGAGATTATGCACTTCATAGAAAAGGATTCCTCAGTGTTATGCAATGCATTGGGACAAATGGCACAAACATTGTAGTTAGTTGAATTACGTCAATTACCACGTTTATATGCACACGAACATTCAGAATTTGGGTCATGTAAACACATCAACCAATATTAACAATAACCAAGATTAAACCATTCTGGTTTCTAGAAATATGAACAAGACAGCTGGCACACAATATACCCCTACTTATCATAACATTGGGTCATTGGGTCACCTTATTTAAAATATTCACCATTACTGAACATTCATTATATCTGCATGTCTAAATAAAGGTAAAAGGTAGCTTATACACTACCATTCAAAAGTTTGGGGTCAGTAAGATTTTTTTTTTTTTTTTTTTAAAGCAATTAATAATTTTATTAATCTAGAATGCACTGCATTGATCAAAAGTGACAGTTAAAACATTTATAATGATACAAAAGTTTTCTATTTCAGATGCTGTTCTATTCATCAAAGAAACCTGAAAGAAATGTGTAACAGTTTCCACAAAAACACATTAGACCACACTGTTTTCAACATTGACGATAATAAGAGATGTTTCTTGAGCAGCAAATCAGCATATCAGAATGATTTCTGAAGAATCATGTGACACTGAAGACTAGAGTAATGATCAATGCTGATAATACAATATTACTGTTTTTACTGTATTTTTGCATATTTTTGGTGAGGATAAGAGACAATTTAAAAAAATCTTACTGACCCCAAATTTTTGAACGGTATTAGATACATGCATCAATGAAAAGGCTAGCTGTTGAGAAAGTCTTTTTTGTTTTAACCAACATTTCTCTTGTGTGCAAGTCAACAATTCTTAACCAGAATATGAACCGTAAAAGAACAGAATTTTCTTTTTTGGGGGGAACTATCCCTTTAATCAGAAAATGATGTGCATATAAACATGGGTCACATTATAACGAAGCAACCCACTTATCAGAACGAACATTCCACAGAAAATCACCATGAGATCCACCCACAGGTTTCAGAGAATGCTAGCTGGCTAGATGATGTTGTTATCGGTCATAATGATGTTCCTAGGCTGGGGGTGGATGCCTCTTTCCACCATCCATGCTGAACAGCTGAACAGGCCCACTTGTGTTTGTACTCTTTCATTAATTCCACCAGTGCAGCGGACACTTGCTCAGTCAACTGGCTGCATAGCTGCTGTTTCTATTTTTCAAAGTTGTCCACTGAATAATCGCACATCGCTTGGGAATGGTCAGATATGATGTCACTGGCATAATAAGGACAAAATAGTCCACCACATAAAAGCTAATCTGTTCAGATTACATAAGATCTATCCCTTTTCATGGCCGTCCAAGTCAACAGATGAACCCCAGTGCCCCCGCTTTCAGCCTGGGGCTCAACTGGCCGCTCTGAAGCAGGGGAAAAGTAAAGATGGCATAATTCAGACCATTTATGCAACAGCATGTAGTCATACATTAGAACAGGTCTCCGCAAAAGTTTGTTTGCCTATTCAAACAGGCAGCTAGACTGTCTGCTCTGACCCTGCTCACAGCCTTTTCCATCATGCCACCAGTGCCTGAAACAATGCAAGCGCAGATGGCAGGCATGCCACGCCAAATGCCACACAAAGCAGTCCCAGATGGAGCCGGCCTAGGATTTATCTGCCTGATAAAAAGGTATGGAGAGATTGTACATTTTGGTGATTCAAAAAATAGCCAAATATCTGTGTAAGAATTCTTATGTACACGAGACCTTCCAACCATGTCTCACTTCTTTCTTCCAGACAAATTCTCTTTTTGATCTGCTAATGACCTGAAAATTGGGACAGATTGTACAAAATCTCTTGAAAAGGAGGGGAAGTTGGAGTGGACAATGCAACTATTATGCACTTTGGTACAGTTTTGGATTCTCAGACAGGAGCATGAGCCCTTTTTCTCCTTCCTATTCAGCTGTCACAGCCACTGTCAACATTTGTTTTTAATATAGATTTTCTCAAAATAGCCATTGAGACAAAGTTATCAGTAAACACAGTTGTTTGGCATCCCACATCCATGTAGAATAAAATTTAAGGTATTTCTCTACACAAGTTTTCCTAACAAGATGGGGGTGACAGAAAAATAAAAGATTATTATTCCTCATAAAATGTAAAAATCTTGGGAAAGACTTCTCTGACATCTGTACATGATTATAATTACAAAACATAACACTGTGAAATCACAAATTAAACAAAATGCCACAGTTAATATACAGACTTTATCAAGAGCGGTAAAGTGATGAAAACCCTTCCTGAAATCCAACTCTTAGGAAAATATTGAGCACAGTCCAGCTGTGACATGACCCAATGACCTAAACATTGCTATGTATCGAACACTTCTTAGTTTGAATCAATGTGGATGGTACAGTTTAAAATGGATTGTTACAGTGTGATAAAAAAAAAAATCTTATGAATGGTTTCTGTGGTTTTTGTGTGGAAAAAAGTGAAGATTTGGTGATTCCAGTCACGTTCAAAGGCCTGTGTGTGCTCAGGCTGTTTTCCTGTGAGGTGACGAGTGAAACGGAAGCTGCACAGCCCATCCCAACCACACAAAGCTATCAACACACACCTTCCTATCATAATCCTTCTGCTTCCAAAACATTTTATCTTGTTTCTCTAGATTTCTCTAGTGTGCTGTACGGTTGATATACTTTATTGCTGTATAGCTATATAGCATTTCCTTTAACAACATATATTCAAGTCTATCAACCATATAGCACACATGTCTGAAAAGGTTCAGTTATTCGCTTTAGAAAAAAAAAAAAAAAAAGAAGAAGAAGAAAAAAGAAGAAATTCGCTTTAAAAAACACACACTGACACTGTTTTACAGGATGGCATTTTGGTGCCTGCATTTTTACAGTTCATTGTCATATATTTTATTAAATTATATAATGTTAATGTACCAACCTGTCTGAAGTAAAATCTGCTTTTTTATCTTAAATAATACTGTCAGTCATCACAATAATACAAGGTAAAATAGAAAGACACATAACAGACAAAGTAATGCAAAACTTGTATAGACAGTTTTAAACACAAAACTCCAAAGTAACTCACATGACACTAAAATACAAATTTTTTTAAGCCTTTTTTTAAGATATACGCAATTTAATTAATAGTAAAATTCCATCAAATTTAATTGAATAATCCTTACGTATTTTAATTGAATAATTGAACAACAATTATTCAAATAAAATATGTTAGGTGTCACGAATGTGGCTCCTTTGGCCCTTCCTCCGGACCACCGGAGGGAGCCATCACCGGAATACTGATCAGTTCTCATTCGGACTATGTTTCCCATGGGCCCTCATTCCTGGGACTGATTGCACACACACCTGCACCGCATCACACTCACACTATAAAAGACACACTCACACACACACACACACATCGCAAAGTCTTGATTTGCCTTGGTGATCATTTCTGAGCGTTTTTCTGTGGACTGTTTACCTGTTATCGATTGGACTGTTTATTCCCTGCGACCCTTTGCTGCCTACCCTGATCTTTGCCTGTTTCCTGGACTGTGATTGTTTGCTGCCTGCCCTGATCCTTGCCTGTACCCTGATTCTGCTCGTCTGCCGCCTGCCTCGACCATTGCCTGTTACTGTTTATGCCTCTGCCTTTGCCCTGTCTACTCTGTAAGTCCTTTTAATAAACTAGCTGCAAATGGATCCACATTCTGTCGACCCATCATTACAGAAGACTTCGCCAAACAGCGATCCAGCAGCCCTCATGCAGATTTCATCTGAACTAACTGCCCAGGCCAACCAGCTAGCGGTGCATCAACATCAACTTAACCGCTTGACTTCTCTTACCGAAGAGCTGGTGAAAACGCTCCAAGGCCTCCGATTCAGCCCTGCCGAAATCACCACGCCGCTGCCCGTTGTTCCCGCCAATCCAGGCTTTGTGGCCTCCCCTGCAGTCAACCCTCGCCTAGCGCTCCCAGAAAAGTTCGACGGCACTCCCGCCAGATGTAAGGGGTTCCTTCTCCAATGCTCCCTGTTCATCAACCAACAACCGTCTCTGTATCCCACCGAATCCAGTCGGATATCGTTTGTGTGTTCCCTGCTCACTGGCAAAGCACTGGATTGGGCCACCGCGGTGTGGAGAGATGACAGCCCTGCGTTCCCCACCTTCCAGGACTTCTTGCGAGGCTTTAAAGAGGTCTTCGAACATCCCGAAGGAGGCAAGAGCGCCGGCGATCAGTTACTATCTCTCAGCCAAGGTAAACAAACAGCAGCTGAGTATGCGCTCAACTTTCGCACTCTCGCCGCTCAGACAAACTGGGTTGAGGACACATTAAAACTGCTTTTCCGAAGGGGTCTATCACTGGAATTACAAGCTGAACTCGCGTGCCGGGATGAGGGAAGCTCGCTCAACGCTTTCATCGAACTGGCCATTCACATTGATAATCTGCTACGCACCCGATGACCCGTTCGGCTATCCGCCCCAGCCGGACCCGCTTTGGAACCCATGCAACTCGGCTACACTTCGCTACTTCCCGAAGAGAGAGAAAGGAGACGACAACTACACCTGTGTCTCTACTGCGGCCAGGCTGGCCATATCAAGATTAATTGCCCCGTACGACCTCAGTCTTCCAATCCCAAAGCGGTGAGTTCTGCACAACACTCCAACTGCTTTAAAATTCCCATTCAGATTATCGTAAATGGCCAACGTCTATCCACTCACGCCTTGCTGGATTCTGGAGCCGCTGGGAATTTCATGTCTGATGCTTTCATCAAAGATCATAACATCTCACTAACAGACTGTAATTCCCTGTTGACAGTGGAGGCGCTAGATGGGAAGCCCATCGGCGGAGGCAAAGTGATCCATATCACAGACGAACTCGCTTTGCAAGTAGGGGCCCTTCACCATGAGCTCATTCGCTTCTACGTTATCCACTCACCCAACAACCCCGTGATCCTTGGTCTGCCGTGGCTCAGAACCCATAACCCACACATTTCCTGGAAGGAGGGCCAGATTGTACAATGGGACGCTAACTGCCATGCAAACTGCTTGAAACAAATCACTCCCCTGCCAGTTCAAGCCGCTGCACTCCACGATTCTGACACCGAGAAATTAAACATACCCGAAGAATACTCCGATCTGGCTGTGGCCTTCAGTAAGAACAAGTCCACCGAACTTCCTCCTCATCGCTCCGGGGACTGTGCCATCGACCTGTTGCCTGGAACCACACCTCCCAAGGGCAGGATCTTTCCCCTGTCACAACCCGAGTCAGCAGCCATGAAAACCTACATCGAGGAGGAACTAGCCAAAGGATTTATCCGGCCGTCCACATCACCGGCAGCCTCAGGATTCTTCTTCGTCAAGAAAAAGGACGGCGGATTAAGACCCTGTATCGACTACCGGGGACTCAATGACATCACCATCAAGTTCCGGTACCCCTTACCTCTAGTTCCTCCAGCCCTCGAACAACTCAGTCAGGCAGGTTAACGTCCATGACCAAGCGGCAGTCCTCACGTCTCATCTGGTCCTCTGAGGCAGTACAGGCTTTCCAGGAGCTAAAGGAGCGTTTCACGTCAGCACCCATTCTCCGTCACCCAGACCCTGAACTCCCCTTCATTGTAGAAGTGGACGCCTCCAGCACGGGCATAGGGGCCGTTCTTTCTCAGCGCCAAGGTAACCCAGAGAAGATGTACCCGTGTGCCTTTTATTCAAGGAAAATGTCGGCGGCTGAACGTAATTACGATGTGGGCAATCGGGAATTACTGGCTATGAAGGCAGCACTGGAGGAGTGGCGTCACTGGCTGGAGGGAGCAAAACATCCGTTCACCATTCTCACAGACCATAAAAACCTGGAATACCTGCGTTCCGCCAAGCGTCTAAATCCACGGCAAGCTAGATGGGCCTTGTTCTTCACACGCTTCCAGTTCTCGGTAACTTATAGACCAGGCTCTAAGAACACCAAGGCAGACGCGCTGTCACGGCAGCATGAGGAGGTGGAACGGACAGAGAACGCAGAGAACATAATCCCTGACGCTTTACTGCTGGCTCCAGTTCAATGGGACATTATCACAGAGATCACACATGCCAACGAACAGACCGCTCCTCCTCCAACATGCCCGCCGGACCGCACCTACGTCCCAGCACAGCTTCGGGACAGACTACTTCATCACGTGCACGACTTCCCAAGCTCTGGTCATCCGGGTGTTACAACCACTCTCCATCTGCTACAAAACCAGTTCTGGTGGGACTCCATGTTATCCGACACTACCCGCTTCATCACTAATTGTTCACCCTGTCAAACCACCAAGGCTTCACACCAAGCGCCAGCGGGACTGTTACAACCATTACCCATTCCTCAACGTCCCTGGTCTCACATAGCCATTGATTTTGTCACGGATCTCCCAGAATCCCAGGGCCACACCACCATACTCACAGTCATCGACCGTTTTTCAAAAGCATGCAGACTCATACCACTGGCCAAGCTACCCACAGCATTCGAAACAGCTGAGCTTCTATGCAACTATGTGTTCCGTTTCTATGGACTACCCGAGGACATTGTATCAGACAGGGACCCACAGTTCACATCTCGAGTCTGGTCATCCTTCTTCAAGAATCTCAATATCAACGTCAGCCTCACTTCAGGGTACCATCCAGAATCCAATGGCCAAACAGAGCGCATGAACCAAGAATTAACACGATTTTTACGCACCTACTGCCAGCGCAACCAGACTGACTGGAGCCGTTATCTGCTCTGGGCGGAGTACGCCCAAAACTCCCTACAGAAACCTGCCACTGGTGTCACGCCCTTTCAATGCATCTTGGGCTTCCAACCTCCATTATTTCCTTGGTCTGGGGAACCATCCAATCTACCGTCTGTTACTGAATGGATGCAAAGAAGCGAAGAAACCTGGGACCAAGCTCACCATCACCTACAACGCACCGTAAGAAGGCAGGAGATGCAGGCCAATCGTCATCGACGTCCCAATCCCCAGTACGCCGTGGGACAATGGGTTTGGCTGTCCACCAGAGACCTCCGGCTAAGACTTCCATGCAGAAAACTCAGTCCCAGGTTTGTAGGGCCCTTTCAAATGATCAAACAAATAACTCCAGTATCATTTCGTTTAGACTTGCCTGCTAATTACCGTGTCTCTCCCACTTTTCATGTTTCGCTGTTGAAACCCTCCGGGGGTCCGAGAGGGGAGCCAGAGGGAGCCGAGGTCCGCTCCTCCCCACCCTTGATGATTGAAGGCGAGGAAGCCTATCAAGTACGAGAGCTGCTCGACTCCAGGCGCCGGGGTAGGAGACTACAATACTTAGTCGACTGGGAGGGGTACGGCCCGGAGGAGCGATCCTGGGTCAATGCGGATGATATCCTGGACCCCTCACTCACAGAGGAATTTCATCGGACGCACCCGGAGAGACCGGCCCCTCGACCACGTGGTAGACCCCGGCATCCACTTCCTCGCGTCTGGAGCCGCTCACAGGGGGGGGCTCTGTCACGAATGTGGCTCCTTTGGCCCTTCCTCCGGACCACCGGAGGGAGCCATCACCGGAATACTGATCAGTTCTCATTCGGACTACGTTTCCCATGGGCTCTCATTCCTGGGACTGATTGCACACACACCTGCACCGCATCACACTCACACTATATAAGACACACTCACACACACACACACACATCGCAAAGTCTTGATTTGCCTTGGTGATCATTTCTGAGCGTTTTTCTGTGGACTGTTTACCTGTTATCGATTGGACTGTTTATTCCCTGCGACCCTTTGCTGCCTACCCTGATCTTTGCCTGTTTCCTGGACTGTGATTGTTTGCTGCCTGCCCTGATCCTTGCCTGTACCCTGATTCTGTTCGTCTGCCGCCTGCCTCGACCATTGCCTGTTACTGTTTATGCCTCTGCCTTTGCCCTGTCTACTCTGTAAGTCCTTTTAATAAACTAGCTGCAAATGGATCCACATTCTGTCGACCCATCATTACATTAGGATTATTCTATTCAATTTGATGGAATTTTACTATTAATTTAAATTCGTAAATATTAAAAAAAGGCTTTTTTTAGTGTAATGCAGTAAAAACAACATAACTAAATAAAAAAAGTAAAAGTACACAATGTACATAACTAGAAAAAAGGAATACATATTTTTAGAATAAAATTACACAATTATATGGTGATGTTTGGCAAAAAATATTTTACAGTAAAATTACGTGTCTTGTTAAAAACTACTATGGTAAGGGTTATATTACATGATTTTCTTGATAAAATGACTAATATTTTTAGATAAAAACACTACACTAGGAGATGGATCTGTTTAAAAAGCTTTGCAAAACTATATCAATCATGAAATATCCTTTTCTTGTGTAGAAAGAGTCTAAAAGAGGAAGAGCAGGCACCAGTGAGAATGACAACCCATCTTTTAGTTAAAGCCTATTTACAGAGACAGACTCACAGGTTCAGATCATGCTAAAAACTATAGCCCAAAGGAGATTTACTGTATACCATCTTAAAAATATATCTAAACTACGACATATGCTCTCAATGAAAAATGCAGAACAGTTAGTTCATGCGTTCATGACCTCAAGGCTAGATTACTGTAACGCTCTACTGGGTGGTTGTTCTGCTCGCCTGATAAATAAACTACAGCTCGTACAAAATGCAGCAGCTAGAGTTCTTACTAGAACCAGGAAGTATGACCATATTAGCCCAGTTCTGTCAACACTGCATTGGCTTCCTGTTAAACATCGTATAGATTTTAAAATCTTGCTAATTACTTACAAAGCACTAAATGGTTTAGCTCCCCAGTACCTGAGCGAGCTCCTAATTCATTATAGTCCTTCACGTCTATTGCGATCTCAGAATTCAGGCCAGCTGATAATACCTAGAATATCAAAATCAACTGCAGGTGGTAGATCCTTCTCCTATTTGGCACCTAAACTCTGGAACAATCTTCCTAGCATTGTTCGGGAAGCAGACACACTCTGTCAGTTTAAATCTAGACTAAAAACGCATCTCTTTAACCTGGCATACACATAACACATTACCAATTTATATTTCCAAATCCGTTAAAGGATTATTAGGCTGCATAAATTAGGTCAACCGGAACCGGGAACACTTCCTATAACACCTGATGTACTCGTTACATCAGAAGAAGAATGGCATCTACGCTAATATTAGTCTTTCTGTTTATCCCGAGGTTCACCGTAGTCAACCGGATCCGGGCCGTATCCAGGTGAGACCAAGGACCTGCACCTTGACACGACCACAACGCAGCCCTGAAGTATCAGCAGAGATTGAGTCAACTAGATCATCCCCTGTGAAGGCCTCATCGACACGACAGCCACGACACAGTTCCTCAACAACCGTCCATACCGGCGTGATGAATACGATCCTCAATTGGATGGAACTGAAATAAATACTTTTAATGTTGCGATCCTATTGGACTTATGATAGCAACCTGAATTGTAACAAAGCACTGTTGGCCAGAGGAGAACTGGCACCCCGACTAAGCCTGGTTTCTCCCAAGGTTTTTTTCTCCATTTTAACACCAATTTGCCACTTGTCTGCCACCTGATGTCACCTGATGGAGTTTGGGTTCCTTGCCGCTGTCGCCTCTGGCTTGCTTAGTTGGGGACACTTGACTTGACATTTTGATATTCAACAGTGCTTTTGATCTGCCTGCATTGACACTATTCTTTAAGAGCTGCTGTGCAGTCAAACAATGTACCAGATATCAATGTAAAGCTGCTTTGACACAATCTACATTGTAAAAAGCGCTATATAAATAAAGGTGACTTGACTTGACTTGACTATACTTCAGTGAAACACCTAAAGCAACAATAATAGATCATGTTTAAAATGGTTGTTTGTTTAAAAGAAATTCAAAGCCTTCACCATCATGTCGTGGAGGTCGCATGAAATATTTATTTGCAATAGGTGATCACCGTATGACACTGACATGAATTGTTCATTATTTATGAATGTGGTGCTGGATCTATTCTAATAAAACTATGATGCAACTGTGTGCTCAGGCTGCTTTTCAAAACAGTCACACAATGACTGTTTCATCATGATAATCTTCCACATGTACAATCGTAATCAAATGATTCTCAGTGCTGCCATGATGTAATACACACATGAGCATAAGCTCCTATATGTAGAATCAGGATTACCTCCTTACATCAGGGGTGTTCAACAGGGGGTCCGGAGCAGTACTGCAGGGAGTCTACCAATTACTGTTTGAACTCATGTTTGTAAACTAATTAAAATATCCATTAAACAAAATTACAATGTACTTCAACCAACGCTAATGTTAAAGATCAGATGTTTCATTGCCTTTCTCACATTACAATGTAGTAAAATCAAAACATAATAGCACAGTAATAAGTATTTTAATGGCTTTTTAATGTGAGCATCAAAACAAAGTATGCAAGTACATTAATATCAAAGTCAAAGTCAACCTTTTCACTTTTAGCACAATGCAATGCAAACTAAACAGTTCCTTTAAGGAAACAACTGTAATGTGTAGTTTCTGTTTCGTGTTTCATGGACCTCTAATTTATTTCTTATTGTTTCCTGTTTTTCCTTTCTGTTTCCTTCGTTGTCATGGTTTCTAAGTATGTTTGCATTTGTTGTCTAATGCTGTGCTTCAATTCACCTACTTATATGCCCTTAAGTATGTTTTTGTGAAGAAAAAGTACATACTTCTGAGTGTGTAGCTAGCAGAAGAGTATGCAAGCTTTGGGACATGCTACTTCACCATCATTGCGTCTTTAATGGACCGCTGTTTCACTTAGTTACGTGAATCCTGTCACTGTTTAAACTGCCCTGTCAATCATCTTGTCACAGTTAAAATCCTCCACATTCAATTTAATTTAATTTCCTACCATATCTGAGAAAATGTAGTAGCATATTGACCTGCTAGTCATGGGTCTTTCATGTGGAGAACTCCCTTCATGTGTTAAGGATGCATTTAAAAGTTAATAACCAAACACATCTTTATAAAAGTTCACAATGCTGTTGCAGATGAAATATAATGTGGATAACATTGAATAAATATGTTTTCGTCAGGTTAGATACTGATTATTAATCACTCAAACCTCTTTATCTAAACATCTCTACTTAACTGTTGGTCTTGCACATCAGGCATGTTTGTAATTTCTATCACTTTTTATAAGAGGCTGCTCACTGCAGAGCCAATGGGTGGAGTGTGATATCCAGCTCCCCCATCCTGGATGTCCAGTTCCCCCTCTCTGGATGTAATCTGGGTGTAATGGGTAGATGTAGAAGGTCAAACCACACCCTAACCCAACCCATAACCATATCCAGTAGCCGAAATTTATAACTATATTTAACAGTTTTAGTTTCATTATATTTTTTCCATCGTTTCATTTTCTATATTCATATATCGCGCCCACAGCTGATAAAAATCATACTGCTGACAACAACAGTGACATAGTAGTAACAGTAAGACAACAGTAAACATGAGACAATAGTATCACCAGGTATACAGAGTAAAAACAAAATTGATGGAAATATGGTAATAATATAATATGGTACTAGTTAGATAATATGGTACTACAACACTCCCTATTCTGTTTCTATCCACCATGGGGTTCCTGACCTAAAAACTATACATACAATTTTATCAGTTTGTCTGTCATGCATCAGGTACATAGTGAACTAAACTGCTTTCAGGGATTGTAGCCCTGAAAACTGGGCTCCTGGCTGAAGAGCACAATGTTGACCAAAGGCATTCAAAGCCCATCTCTGCCGGGACTCAAACCCTGGCTTTTGTGCTGTCAGTCAAGACACCTGCCCGTGTTCACTTCTTCTCAGCATGCATGTCTGTACAACTTCATTTTAACAACCAAGAGATGTCTAGCTGTAATAAAAATTGTAAGGAGAGGAAAGCATGTTTTTCACAGCTGTTGAAGTCATTACATGATGCACTGAAATATCAGTCAGTGCTGTATAATGCTCATCTGCTCTTTCTGAGTAAATATTATACTTTTTTACCATTAGAGTGCATATTGGCCATGCAGATGCGGGGTAAAATGTAATGGCGGGTGACAGTGTTGACAGCTGCTTAAGGAGCGCTCAAATGGACCAATACGTTTATGAGCATCAGAAGATCATATGCAGCTGTTTTGAATGATGGCAATTTCTTTCATAAACTGTTCATTGTTTCTATGTAAAATATTTAGAATAGACTTGTCCAGGGATCAAATTCATGATTTAAATCTCCACCTTGGAATTATAAGGTTCTTTCTGCATTCTGAGCAGTTTTGAGATATTGAGCTTCATAGTTTTTGCATTCCATTTGAATCTGTAGATAAAACCTTTTTGTTTTCTAAATAAAAAGTCCCAAATTGTACATAACATATAAAAACATCACATAATGTAAATAAGTTGTCACAGAATAAGAATATGTGAATAACTCAATTTTGACAAAAATGTCAGATAAAACCTTATAATTCCAAGGTGACAAAATGTTAAATATCTTTATGCTAACAAGTGTTGCTTTCCAGCAACTGATTTAATATCTCACTCTGTATTAAAGGATAGTTCAGTCAAAAATGAAAATTCTGTCATCATTTACTCACCCTCAAGTTGTTCCAAACCGGTACGAATTTCTTTCCTTTGCTGAACACAGAAGAACATATTTTGAAAAATGTCAGTAACCAAACAGTTGATGGGCCACATTGACTTCCATAGTATTTTTTCCCATACTATGGAAGCCAATGGGGCCCATCAACTGTTTGGGTGGGTAAATGATGACTTTTTGAATGATTTTTTGGTTGAACTATCCCTTTAGATTGCAATGATAGTAAATAAGTTTATATTACAGCAATGCTACTTCATTTTCCACCCATAGATGGATTCCTTTAAAGGGTTAGTTCACCCAAAAATGAAAATGATGTCATTAATTACTCACCCTCATGTCAATCCATACCCGTAAGACTTTCGTTCATCTTCAGAACACAAATTAAGATATTTTTGATAAGCATTAAATGTAACAGTATGTATGGTATTATTATGGAAACTTCATGTTAACGCTAATGATAATGTTTTAATCCATTCTAAGAGCACATGTGCAAATGACTTGAGCGACTTAAAAACAAAGTCCCTACTCACAGCCAAAGGAGTAGACTTTGAAAGACTTGTGCACTCAACTGTGTGTAAGACGGAGCGAACACAGAGAATGAAGTACAGGCTACCTGGGCCATAAAGTTCCTGGTTATTGCATTCAAAGGAAACTTGTCACGAAAGTGACTCATGCAGGGCTGTACATGCAGTCACTGTGCTTTTGCAACTCTAGAGCTCCTCAACAAATAATTAATAATTCATTATTTTATGAAGTTAAAGCTTTATTACACACATGACTCTTTAAGAACGTAAGTATAGTTATAAAGGAGGCTAGAAATAGCTAACATGACTTAGTGATAATGCAAAATCGTTGGCTTAGACATCATGACCATCTGAGGAGAGAAGAACTTTTTCCAGTGCCAGGCAACTGAATGCTTAATATTTGTCTGATGACAACACTGACCTCTCCTTTTGTCTATTTGGCTGTGTTTTGGAACTAACTGTGGTTTTATTAACGGTTACCAGTGGTGACCACACTCTCTGTTTAGCGACTTCCTGTTGGGTAACGTTTCTCTGACAGTTGTTTACAGAGCAATACTCAGACACTGTTTATATGCTCATCCACAATACAACATGTAACAATATGAATTGACAAAATCATCGGAGATCAGTCTTAAAGAGCAACATACCAATTTCAATTGATAGGTGAGAAAATCTTAAGAGGTGAAGTTGCTTACATAACTCCTATTATTCAGAATAAATAACATAAGCATATCTAAAAAACAAAAAGCGAAAAAAAAAAAAAAAACTTTTGAATCGTTTGAAACTGGTAAAGCATGTGGAAAAAAAGTGAATCTAAAAATAGGCAGTCTGAGTAAATCTGCCTCTCTAACCATTACTCAGTGAATCAGACTTGATGAACATAATAATATTGTTAACAACTGTCAATATTCACAACACAGAAATGTCTGTTCATAAAACTGACACTGTACCTTCACTTCCTGAGAATGTTTAAGCTTCATGTTGTGGCATTGTTAGACACTGTGTAAATCTATAACATGATTTATGCAAAAACTAAATTTGATCTAATATACAATACTTTTTAGTGCATTTTTTTTTTTTAGTTCAGTCATTATTTAATTTTTACATTAATGTTTATTTGTAGAATTGTAGCATGGAAACAAAACAAAATATTAAGTCAAACATCAATAAAACTAAAGAGCAACAGAGACTATCAGAGTAACAAAGCGAATCTACTTTTTCATTTATCGGCTTTAAAACCCATAACTAAGGCCTTCTGCTGAACTTTCCCAAATTGCATCAGCACAACACAACAAACCCTACCACAAAACCTGTAGAAACAGACATCATAAGCAATGTTTGACAATAGCCACTTGGCTCAGAGTTTCAAGCACGTCAATCAGATTCAACAGAGAGGAGAAGAAAAAAGATGTTTTCCCACCCGGTGTCGATTTTGTGGCATGGAACCCGTGAGAATTATTTCCACATATCAGAAAGCCAATAAATCTCTCACAAATTTAGCAGTTGGTGGGTGAATGAGTTTCTCAGCCAGCGGCTACCTATTGGATTCAAAGGACTGATTCGCTATGATGTAACTGGATATGAGCTCATTATGAGTCAGACAGACAGAGAGGATTGAGAAGAGAAGCGTGTATATGCTTCAGTAGGTTTGAAGACAAAGTGCTCACACACACACACACACACACTTGACAGTAATCGTTTTTGAGTCTCCCCCTTCTCTCATCTGTTGCTATTCAGACAGCAGTAAAAGCTGTGCCAGTGTCCCCAGTGAGAATACTCTCTGAAGTCTAAGCAAAAAAAACCACTGGAGATATTCAGCACTCTCTCCCAACAATAAGAGTGAATGTTCGATGAATTTCAGACAGATATATATAGACACATATAGAAAAGAAAACAGAATATATTTTTACTTGTATATTCATATGGCTGATATTTTTAACTCTAATAAATATGAATTATGATTATGTAATATGAATATAATCAAGTCAGTAATATTAAGTCAAGCAATAACTGTGACTCAGAGAAGCACATAAATTCTTCTAAAAGTGTCTTCCACATTAATGCATAAATATATTTAGTTTTTTTTTTTTTTTTTCTTAAAAACAAACCAAAAGCAATTATGAGATTATAGTTTATTTGAATGTATTGTTTTCTCATTTCTTTCTATTGAATGTATTTTAATTTATTTTTACAGTTTTAAAGAAAGCAAAATTTAAATCTTTAAGTTTCCTGGAACCTTGTGTACCCCTGTTGGGAAACACCACTAAAACATTCCTAAAAATCTGTTCTCTATAAGTACTTGATGTTGAAATACCCATAGATGCTGTCCTAGATTTCATTTACTGTAACAATGTAATTTGTCCATCACTTGACAGTGAGAGTCACTTCACGCGGGGTGTAGAGTGAAAGACACACTCCCACGAGTCAAAGTCACTCAACTCCCCTTCAACCACACAGTCATCCTCCTCTCATCATTTCTTTCTTGTCTCTGTCCTACTCTGCCTCTCAGCTCCATTAGTCACAGTGCTGAGAGCGCAGTCGGCCCCTGCACCTGTCCTCTCCTGTTCTCACTCACACACCCGAGGGAACTGTTAATGCCTTGGGAAGAGTCGTCTGCTCGACTGCTCTCTCTTCATCCTTCCATCACATACTGACACACTCACGCGTGTACAGAGAATATCAGGACTGCTACACCTGTCCTGTTACACATCTCTGTACAATTTTTAGCAACAAAAAATCATCTTTTTTTTCATCTTTCATCTTTTTCTAATTTGTAGCATGTATAAAATGACAACCTCATGAGACCCAGGTGCTCCATTACCTTCATCTCCTTCAAACATCAATTTATGTGAAGTCACAGTCAGTTTAATGTAATTGAAATTGACACCTTTTATGACTACCCATAATGCTTTGTCACATGTGTGCCTTTCACTCAAATGGGATGGTTTTTTTTTTCTCTTCATTTTATTAGTGAACGTATACAGTTGAGTCTCTCACATTGTAAAAGATAAACTATACTGGTTAAGCCCTTTTAAAATAAAAGTGTTTTGGGCAAAATAACCACAAATCTGATCTGTCACTCAATAGTAGACGATGTTGATGGGATATCATCTTATAACTCTCTTCTTTGATGTATCAGAAAGCGTGCTTTGTCTGACTCTGAGTTGAATTCAATTGTCATAGTTCACATTTTTTGCTTACAGTTAACAAATGAGGCAAACAATTATGTATTTATGAGAGCAAACATTTTTTTAAGTTTTCACAGCTCTGGTTCAGTAAAAAAAAATAAAAGCCGATCAAAAGTGTTTTTAAATGGATTCCAACACAATAGATTGCATAAAATATAAAAAAATATGGCATAAACATGGCAATTGACCCTTCGCCATAAGTTTGATTGACAGGCGATCTAACCAATCATAACGCTGAATCCGCCATTTAATCCGACAAAGCAGTCAGGGAGTTAGCAGATTAACATAGGTGGATTTGAACTTGAAAAATGGTGTGTACTGACGTCTTTCCGCGATTGAAACAACATTCCTAATGATGTTCATTCATGTTTATTTGATGCTATAAATAAACTAGTAGGAAGAGAGCCGCTTGAGCTGAGCTACAGCGATCTATCACGACTCATCAAAGAGCAACAAAACGGTATTTATTGTCTTTTTTTTTTAAAAATGACAAAATTTGAAATTTGAGACTGTTTCATATCAAAAGTAACCTGCTGTCTTGTCTGACGACGCGTTGTCAGTGTCCTCTTTGCTCCGCGATGTATTTTTCACTGCGTGAGAGATCTGAATGGCTTGTCAGACATAGCAACAGTAACTAAAAGGGGCGGGTCTTTGCGAACGGTCAATAAGAACTTGATTGTCACATAAGATTAGTTTCTAATTACCTTATTATGTTTATCATTTTAGTTTTCCCATGCAGCACATTCAAGTCAAATTTAATTTACTTGTTCTTAAACAGCAATTACCAGTTAAGAGACATTTGTGCATTTCAAACTGAACATTAGAATCACTCAAAAGTCATAATTTATCTTACATGTGGGCCTTCTTTATATCTCCCAGTACTTCCATGCAAACATACTTTTTTAGCAGGAAATTTTATTCGGTGGATAGAGATTATCACATTCACAATCTTAGCATGACATTAAAACTACACCAAAGATAAAAGACTGCATATCTGAAGTCACAGTCTCCTGAGTGAAAGACAAACATCTGTCCCTCAACTGGACACTCTTCATACATTGGTCTTAGTTCATAACCATGAAGAACTCAAAATGTGGTGCAATACAAATATAAATAATGATACGATATAACAAAGACATGAAATTGTAATACTAGACAATATATTTTTATACCTTTACTAACACTATTGTATTTAACGTTTTATTTAATGATTTTGGTGGGATAATCACAAACACAAAACTATGTTTTATATTTAATGTATACATATGAATAAAATGTACACTGATGAGCCAAAACATTATGATCAGTCACAGGTAAAGCGAATACCGTTGATCATCTCCTAACAAGGCTACTTATTAAGGTCTGAGTAAATTAGATGGCAAGCAAACAATCAGTTCTCGTAATTAACATGTTGGATGCATGAGAAATGGTTAGGAATTAAGATCTGAGCAACTTTGACAAGAGCCAAATAGTTATGACAAGGAAACTGGGTCAGAGTATCTCTGAAACGGCAAGTCTTGTGAGTTGCTCCCAGTCAGCAGTGGTGAGAATTTACCAAAAGTCGTCCAAGGAGGGACAAACCACAAACTGGCAACAGGGTGTTTGGTGCCCAAGGCTCATCAATGCACAAGGGCTACAAAGGCTATCCTGTCTGGTCCAACCCAACAGAAGGTCTACTGTGGCACAAGTCACACAACATTTTAATGATGGTTATGGGAGAAATGTGTCACAACGCACAGCGCATCTCACTCTGCTGCGTATGGGGCTGTGTAGCCGCAGAACAGAGTGCCTATGATGACCCCTATCCAACGTCAAAAGTGCCTACAATGGTCACACAAGCATTAGAACTGGACCTCTGAGCAGTGGATAAAGGTCGCCTTGTCCGATGAGTCCTGTTTTTTTTTTGACATCACATGGACGGTCATGTACATGCATGCCATTTACCTGGGGAAGTGATGGCACCAGGATGCACCGGTGGACGGCGACAAGCGAGTGTGATGCTCTGGGCAATGTTCTGCTGGGAAACCCTGAGTCGGGCCCATTCATGTGGACGTAAATTTGACACATGCTACTTGGCTAAACATTGTTTAAGACCAGGTACACTCCTTCATGGCAATGGTATTCCCTGATGCCAGTGACCTCTTTCAGCATGATAAGGCGCCCTGCCACACTACACACATTGTTCAGGAATGGCTTGAGGAACAGTGATGATGAATAGTTCAGGGTGTTGCCCTGGCCTCCAAATTCCCCTTATCTCAATTCAATTGTGCATCTGTGGGATATGATGGGCCAATAAGTTCAATCCACGTCAGCTCCACCACACAACCTACAGCACTTGTAGATTCTGCTATTAAAGTCTTGGTGCCAGCTACCACGAGACACCTCAGTGCCACGGGTCGGTGCTGTTTCGACAGCACGCAGAGGACCAAAAGCATATTAGGCAGGTGGTCATAATGTTTTGGCTCATTCGTGTACATAGTTGAGGCAAATTGTTTATAATAAAGAATTAATTTGTTCCATTTCACCAAACAAGACCTAAAAAGCCGTTAAAATTAAAGGAGGAGAAAATTCAAAAAATAATAATGGATGGAAAGTGCACATTTCCATACAGGTCAGCTTTTCATTCCCACAGGAGAAGGAAGTGATTATCTGCTGCTGCAGACTTACAGTTTGTCTTTGAAAGGTTTGTAAACATGAAGCAATCAAAGGCAATGCTCGCATGCAAATTTGAAGCCTATTATCCTGTTGAACAATTTAACAAATGACTTAACATATCTAATCTCACCTAGAAGAAAAATTCTTAGCTTGCTACAGGCTACGGTACAGCATGAATAAAACATTATCTTTCTCTTTTTACTGAAAAGAAAAGGGCAAAGAATCTAAAAAAAGAAATCTTTAACAAATCCTTCAGGCTAAAAGTACCTTTTGTCTCGGCTAAGGCTTACACTGCTTAGTTAAGTAAAGCCATACCTCAGTTTATCTATACTAATACACAATGTTGCAAATTCTACATTATTCATGAATAAACCCTCTAGACTGCAATTTCTCTTGTTAAAAGGGTTTTCCTAGATACAAGAAGTTCACCCAAAAGTTCATCCAGATTGAGTATATTTTGAATCACGGAAAGTTATTTTCTCCCCTCAACAGAGAAATGTATGCAATAATGCCATGTCCCGAGGTTTCCAAACTGCTGGTTTACAGCTAATTTTGGTTGACTTCATTATCTACAACATAATTCTCTTAGAATTAAAAGAAAGAGGAAATGGAAACAGAATGTGGGGATTTCACAAGGGTGAAGTTACTATTTCTCTCTGTGAAACAATGTAATCAGACACATGACATCTATCAGATGGAGGAGCCTAAAAACTAGTGGGAGTAAGGGGTTTTCCTATGAGCTTGAAGAATGATAATGTGCTACAAGTCAATCTGATGGACATGTGACAGTCATCAGGTGAAACCAGTCGATGTAGAAAGGCAGTGAATTTCACATCATTTAACTTTTCATTTCTTTCTCAGTTCAATCTGCCAGACTATAAGACTATATGACTTCCTTTTAGAAATTCAGTTGATATAAATTGAACAAAACAATTCATGACATGGATAGAAAAAACTGCCAGTAATAAAACCGACTGCTTTGTTAAACAGCAGTCGTTGGCTGTATAAAGAAATCTACTAAAACACTTAGCCATATGTGCTTGATCTGGGGCAGAGGAACTATTATGCTACGGAGGGAAATAATGGTTGTCTGGGGACAATGTCTAAATGGGATGCAGAAGGCAAGGGTCCACATCTCCTATGATTCTCAGTGAAGGAAGCGGAAAACATATAGAGTACTTGGATACTTTCTGATTGTCAAATTCTGATTGTCATTGTAAACACTCAGAAAAGTCACATTAGTTCTGAAAAAAAGCTCTGGCATCAATTTGTTTGCCACCTGGTTTAATATTTTGTTACCTAATGCAATTAAATTCATGCATTTTTTAGTGTGGTTTAAGTGTCCAAATGCTTTTTGGGGCCACTGTAAGTGGAAAGCCTGGGCCTCAGGTTCATGACACAATTAGATAACCCCTCAGATTTTAGTTAATCCTCTTAAACTGTTCAATGGTATCTTGGCCAGTGTTATTTCTAAGCCAGGACCATAAGTCTGTAAGCCAAAGTCATTTCCTTCTGGATTGCTGAATGCAAGTTGGAAGAGGTTGAAGGATACTCCCAGACATTCCTTATGTGAAGGCCATTTCACATGAGGTGAAGACCGTCGCTGAGCTTCAGGACTGCTAAGCCATGTTAGGAAATTTCCATACTTCATCTAATGTGGCGCTTGGGTCATGGGTTCAATTCCTAGATAACATGCACTGTGATAAATATGTACAGCTTGGATAAAAACATCAGCCAAATGTATAAACGAACATTTTGTCTTCAAAATGACTTGGAGTCACAGATCACATAGATCTAGTTTTGCACTGGAACGTATCAATGGCTATAAAATGTATAAAACATACATGAATACACTGAAACGTACACTGTTTTCATCCATTCATTGGTCCCCTGACCTCGATTCTGTTTTCATAACACTTACGCATTTTGAACAAAGATGTAAATTATTAAAGATGCACTGCGTCACGGTGTTCTAGGTCATTAAATACAAAAGGTTGTTTGTTATTACATTTCAAACATGAGAAATTCATCCCGGGGGAGCTGGGGGCTGTTGTAGCCCATCCATAACATGGGCATAACACAGCCTGTACAAAAGTGCTGAGTCAGTTAGTCATCAAAGCAGCCTTTCCTTGGAAGACAAACATCCTCAGAGGAAGGTCACTCGGCCCCATGTTTACGAGCAGAGCAGCTTGCGTGTAGGCGCTTCCCCCCACACAAAACCAACACTTTGTTTCACAATGTCAGTGCAGAGTAAATTTAAAGCCTTCCTATTTTGTTTTTCCCTTTGACATGGGGTTGGTCGAATCACTGTGTAGACGCTTCTTTTTATGCATCTTTGTGCTGATGCAATCTGCTGCAGAGTGTGTTTGTGCCAACACTATAACTAATACAAAAGCTTTGCTGTCAGAGACAGACGCGTAAATCTTTTTCACGAGAGGATAAATTGACTTTATTGTATAAAGGCTGTGGGCCAAAGGGAGTACTGCATTTTGTCTGTAAAAACACTGTTAATGATAAAAGGGCACATGCTATCTGCAGATGAATTAAGGAAACATAGAAAAACACAGAAATGTTATTTCAGGTAACTTCAAGTACAGGCTTTAGAATTAAAAAGCTAAGAATGCGTGCCACCTCCTTTCTAAAAAGCCAAACACCTTATGAGCAAGATAAAGACTTGTTTGCTTTCCTTGATCACAGTGTATCACATTGTGCTGAAGCACCAGATGGTCATTTGACATTCAAGTACCTCAATCTGCTTGCATTAAATCTGAAGCACGCTCATACAAGCGGGTAAGGTTATTCATAAATAAACCTTCAACCATCTCTCTTTAACTTCCACGAAGCTTACCACAGGAATGTTCACTCTGAGAACAACAGGAACATGGGTGATTGCTTCTCACTGGTTTGGTTCAGAAGCTAGATTATTTTTTTATTTTATTTTATTTTTTGGGAGATCAAGTGGTGATCCAACACCAAATTTGTTTATCATACATAAGTAACAAAAAAATAATAATTCTTTCTTTATTAATATACACTGCCCGGTCGCTGTTTCAATTTAAATAGGCAAATACTTAAAGGTAAGGTATGCATTTTTCCAACAACACTGTTTGGAAGTTAGTCAGGCCGACTCCAACAACAAACGTCTAACCGATCAGATTAGGGGGCGTATGACGGTCGAGGAGAGAGAACGAGCAAGGGGGAGATTTGAAAATAAGTAGGAAAAAAAAAAAAAAAAAAAACTGCAGAATGAGAGATGGGACACAATACAAAACAGTTCAAAAGAATATCACTGGAATGAAGGTTTATGACTGAGCAAGCGCTTTAGGACCCGCGTTTATATTAGAAAAGCTTTCCAGCGCTGGAGAGAGCTAAGCGGGAAGGCCTGAAAACAGACGCAGAGACTGCTTTCATCCCGCTATTCATGTGAGTAACATGGTTTTGATTGTCTGGAGCTGCTGTGCTGTTGGCGATTAACAACAAACTCTTGTTTGTATTTACTCTTGTGTACTGTATGTTCATTTTTTGTGCTTCTTTGTCGTTCGTTCATCATCTGCGCTTCGTGAAGGATTTTGTTGCGCGTCAGCTGTGATAAACAGACATCCACTTGCATTGCGTGTGTAACAGTGAGAGTTTTGCAGTTAAATTGCTGCACACTGACAACCGCTAGAGAATGTGGTGCTTCGTGTCATTGATTGTGCATTCGCCTCGCATGCCAGCAGCGATCGGGCCGGGGTTTGAGACCGACTCGGAGCAGGGTGGTTAGGATTGGAGTGGTTAGGATTGAGTTTTGGAGGCGGAGCAATGAAGAGAGGGGTGGGTTTGTTTGGGTTGATTTCAAATATCAACAGTGTTCAACAACGAATTTGAGAAATCGCATACAGCACCTTTAAGAGTCTATGATTGGATCATTATTGCAGTGATTATTATGTTTCTAGTGTGTTATATGTTTGGGAACAGTTCTTTTAACCCTAAATGATGGAGTGAGTAGCTTTTCACTTCTTAAACAACCATGTAGGAAGACACATCATGGCCATATTTCAGGATGACAAAGCCAAGATTCATCAGGCTCAAATTGTGAAAGAATAGTTGGGAGGGAGCATGAAGAATCAGTTTCACACTCTTAGTCCAGACTTTAAATTCATTGAAAGTCTTTGGGATGTGCTGGAGTAGACTTTACAAAGTGCTTGACTCTTTGCATTGTCAACATAATAATATAATAATCACAATATGATAAAATAAAAATAATAATAATCAGAGCAATAATGATCCAGTCATAGACTCTAAGTATTCACCTATTTAAATCCAAACAGCAACCTTTTTTGAACAGCAACTTTTTTTCAGTGTATGTTTATTAATATATGGTATTATTTAAGAGTTTGGGTTCAGTAAGAGTTTTTTAAAAGAAATAATGTTATTATTTATTTAATAATTTGTATAATAATTTATATAAATGTTACTAAAAAATATATCAAATAAATGTTGTTCTTTTGAACTTTCCATTAATCAAAGAATCCTGAAAAAAAATGCATCACAATTTCCACAAAACTGTTTTCAACATTGATGATAATAAGAAATGTTTTTTTGAGCAGCAAATCAGCAGATTAGAATGTCTGAAAGATCATGTGACACTGAAGACTGGAGTAATGATGCAGAAAATTCAACTTTCACATCACAGAAATAAATTATGTTTAAAAATATATTAAAATAGAAAATTTTAAATAGTAATATTTCACAATAATATTGTTTTTACTGTAATTTGATCAAATAAAATCATAAATTCTTTTAAAAACATTTAAAAATCTTACCAACCACAAACTTGAACAGTAGCTTAAATTGTTTATTTATATAAATTGACCCAACAGAAATCATTATTATTTATCATAAAGGATGTTGGTATGTCATGCAATTTGTCCAGCTTCAAGTGACAGAATTTGCAACAAAACTGGGAAATTAGGAATAATTTTCTCTGATAAAGTTATCCAAATGATGTAGTACTGTATGGTTAGTTGCATCTTATTATTTGCATTTAGCATTTTTTTTTTGTTTTTTTTTTTTCCTCTGTACATCAGAACAGAGTTCTTTTTAGGTCATGATTTGAGAGAAGCACTGCTATATAGACCAAATGAAGGACTTAATAACAAGTTCTGACTCGTTACGTAATGCATCATCGTTAGATTGACTGAGTGGCATTGCATCAGTTGGCAGTGCACCAAAGCCTGGCAGACTCCATGATAATCCTCTCGGATTTCTCTCAACCAGCTGAAGCATGTGTGACATATATGTGTGCCTACTACAAAAATTAAATGGACAGATACTTCATTACATAAAGCATTCTGAGCATTTTTCATTATATATTCTGCCATTTATAAAATTGCTGATGCTCATTGGTAACGTGATATAATCTGCTATAGGTTTTGTTATATGTTTTGTATAAATATGGGAGAAATAGACCTCTGCATGATGTTAACTGTTTTGAGCATGAAATTTGCTTGTCCTATATCCTTCCCAAAAAGTTTTTATTAACTAAAAAAAAAAAAAATAATAATAACTATAATATATCTATGACATAAGTCAAGAAATACATCAAAATTATGACAGTCATATTTATGACATTAAGAGTATAAATTATGACATTCATAACTTTTGTCAATTTCAACTGTCATAATTTCAATTTTTTTTATCTCATAATTAGTATCTCAATTTCTATGAACATTTATGTAAAAATTATGATTAAAGAAGCATGATTTTTTTTCTTATGTGGCAGAAATGAGTTTCCATATTTGTGTCAAAATAGATACGAAGTCCTTACCAAAAATGAATCATTCACATAAACATACACAATCATGATTCATGTGAAATACAGAACTGTTCAACATGAGAGGTAATGAGTAAAACGTCACTAGTTAAACTAACATATGCCTAGAAAACACAGAGGTATTATCAATAATGCAACATTGCCTGAAAATGATTTCTCCTCTTTTGAAGACACACTGTTTCAAAGGATGCATGTGGGCATAAAAGCTTTTTCTGTTGCCATAGCAATGCAGTCAGCCTCATGACATCAAATAAACGCTTTTGACGTTAGCTACTGGTGACCTAGAAAAACCTACTGAATACGAGGACCCACAGAGCATCAAAACCAATAACTCACAGAAGAAAAAAAACAAACAAAAAAAGCAAACATGAATATTCTTTAATACTCTATTTAAAAAAAACAACAAAAAAAAAAACATTTTGCCATCTTGAGATGTCAAAAAGTATATATAATTTTTTTTCATAGATAAACGTGCAACAGACCAAATATTGTATAATGCATTAAACTATAACCCTACTATACTATATATCCCTCTTTAAAACACATTATGACGTTAACATCTTATAATAAAGTGAAAAGGTTCTTCTTGTAGAGCTTATAAGACCCTGTCATGCAGTGAACTGTCTGTTGCAGAGTTTGCTCATTATGCTGGTGGTCACTACTGTATTATTCAGACGGTGTGCGGATGTGTTCTAAATATAAAGCTTGTCCTTAACTGGTCCTGTGAATCAGACACCTCCCCCTCAAAACTCCTAAAACACTGATTAAAATTCCAGAGCTCCAGCTGAGCTGCCCTGCCACTGTCATGGGACACCAACCAAAATTAACAACCTCGGGCAGCTAGTCAATCATCAGTCAAATGCTCATGATACACTAATGCAACACAAATTGTCCATTTCTTCTGATGCACTTGCTATGACTATTGTGCATGTGATTCTTATAACAACAACAACAACAAAAATCACTTTAGAAAGAAACTTTGCACCAACAACAGATATTTGCCTGGTCTGTTATGCATTTAGCAACAAACAGACTAATAACTGTCTATTCCTATACCATAGCTATTTTTTCATACACTGCCTAAATATATTTAGTATTTTAGAAATGGTAATCTCACACTTCCAATCCTGCTGTTTTGAATATCAGCAGAGATCGCAGATAATCACAGATGTGCTCAGCCAATTCCAAAAGAAAGGCAAAGGAAAATTTGCGGTTTAGCCTAATTAAACACTGACCAAGCAACACACAATAAAGTTCCTGAATGAATCAGTGTTTTGAATGAATAATTTGGGATAAAAATAATTTTTGAATTAAAATAATTTGCCCAAAACCATAGTGGACATTATCGAGTGCACTCATTCAATCCCACAACGCTCCGCAATAACGAGTGTACAACCGTTGTATGCACAACGGCTAGGGAATACCCATAATGCACTGTGACAGTCGCACTGAATGAATTCCCGCTTCTGACCAGAAGACGCCACCCGCAGCTGAATCATCTATCCATCCATTTTTTTCAAACTGCTGGTCCAATGTGGCTACAGCGTAATATCATACAGGTATAAATTCCATTTTAATTGATTATTAATTAAGATTTATACATAGTTTCTATGACAGAGTTCAAGATAAATCTATTCATCTTACTACTGGAGCTGTCAGTTTGCTAAGTTTTTAAATTATTAACAGCAAACACAAACTATGCAAAAGCGGCAGCCCTTCCGGCGCACTCAGTGTCCGATTCACTCACTCGTTTTCACTCCTTCAAGTGGACTATATTAGTGGACTGATGTAGGGAATAGTGAATGAGGGTATAGGTGGCAATTTCGGACACAGCTACTGATGTGTTTAGTTTCTGAATGAATCAATGTTTTGCTGCTAGACGTTTGAAACACCATTCAGCCAATGAAATTCGAGGACCGGAACTAACTGTTGTAAAAGGTCACAGCTAAAATCATTTAAAATCCATGTTGTCTATAATATCATGTCATTGAGTCAAAATTCCTGCACTCACATAAGGTGAATATAAGGTCACCATGAAGTACAAGGCCAAATACAATCATTCTTAAGACTTTTTTTTTTTTTTTTTTTTTAAAAAACACACCACCCATGAACTGCCTTCATCCCTATAGCAAACAGATCATGCGTTACAGCAGAGAAGGTGGATGAGAGATCTTAAAACGTAAGTTTGCAGAGAACAAAAGCACTGCAAAAAAAATCAATTTGGCTTTGGCACATTGTAATTGCATTAATCCTTAAAGCTCATCTCATTGGAGTTAAGCCTTCTGCACTGATCTCATGTGTGGACTGACTCTGGTGCACAGTCCCGTGGAGAAAGCCATTGTTCGACACGCATACGTTAGCATAATATTAGGCCTTGATCCTCCTGTGTGTCTGTGGGCAAGCTGGATTCTCCCAGGTTTCATTAGGCAGAGAAAGCATGCCTGGTGCCCAAAACTTTACTGAATACAATATGATCTCCAACTGTGAGCATCCTCAAGACTCAGAGAGAGTTGCCTCAAAGAGCAACTGTTCATCTGCTGCATAGCCCTGAATATAAACCTAAATGAACATGAATACTTGAATATTGAATACTGGTTTGCGCAAAACTTAATAAAAAATATCATCATATGAAAATGCAGGCAAAATTTGAATAAATTAATAAAATGCAGATTTTTTGTAAACACCACACACAAAAGTAGTGCAAATGTTCACCTCTGGGTATTGATTTGCATCCTGCACTAGTCCTGACCATCATTGTTACACACAAATGACAGATCAGTAAAGAACATAAGCCATAAAAGGGCAAGGAAGCAACATGACAAACAATATGACAAATTGATTATTTTTGATGAATGAAGAATAGCTGTCGGTTTCCTCATGTACTTGGATCCATGAGTCACTTGCTACTTGGTAAGCTTTGCATTCCTCCTCCTGATTCTGTACTAACTCTGTCTGATGTGGTTAATTTGTCAAGAGGAACATTTAATTACATCTGCTAAAAATAATCAGGTGTTATACTGAATATTGCCGCTGGCTGGCCAACTTTTGTCTAGAGCAAAAATACTTTCTCCATTTCAAAGGTTAAACAATCACAGGATTTACAGAAACAAGTATTTATGTTAATAAAAAGCTACTTTATCGGTGACAGTAAAAAAACAGCAGGTTTGTTTGTTTTGTAATGTTCAGATGCTTGGTGAACTGAAACCATACGAATAACACACTGAGGAAACTGAATGAAAGCTAAATGTGTTACATGTGTCAAAACCATGTTTTACCCATTACATCTTTTGTGGCTTGTGTTTTTTCTTCAAACATTAATACACAGAATAAAGAGAGGTTGATTTGCTTACCGCATTGTGATCCCCCAGCGGTTTTTCAATCAGTGTCCCAAATATGGTAGGCTGCAAAAGAAAGTAGAAAATCAATCAATCAATAAATAGAGGAACACAAAAGTTAAAAACACAGGTCATGAGTAAAGTGCAACAAGTTTAAGTATCCTTCTACAGTATAGATATCACATGATAGTTGTCATGATCACAGACAATTCAGGTGGCTCACAGATAAGCAAAGCCAGATTAGAAGCTGACACAAATTCATTAGACAAAGTTAGTTACTGCAAACTCAAGTTATATAAGAGCTCATCCTGAACCTTTAGCCATAGCACTAGGAAAGCTTTGGAACTAGAACATGACTGATTTGAAAGAAAATACTGTGTCAATACACAGTTCCTTGTCTTTATACAAAATTTATATTAAAGCTTAAAATGGTTGACCGTTGCATTATTGTTTGCCTTTAACTGAGCTTTGCATAATTATTTATTAATCATATTTTGCATACCATATATTATGGACCCTATTCTAGTATCCAAATCATTTTCCATGCTTAGTGCATTGCGTCGACACATGACAAACTGCAAAAGTAACATGAATTCAATAATAAAACTGAGAAGAGAGATGCTGACGATGCAATATTTGTTTTATGAGCTTTATTGAACCGTTCAATAATTAAGCAATCATTATGGCCAACATCAACCTTTGAGAGAATAATTAATAAATCAGACTGATCCCGGGATCTCGGTGTTACTGCAGTGGAGTAATATTCCACAGAACAAGGTTTCCTGAGGTTGTTGTCCAGAACACAGGACGCTTCGAGTCCAACGAACCCGGTGATATTTAATGACTGTGGCTGAGAAATAACGACCATAATAAAAGAGCGGAATTCATTACTTGTGTGAGCAGGTGTCTATGTCAAGATAAATGGAAATTGTGAGACTGTAATATAGACAGATGAAAAAAGAAGCTTGTTTGGCTAATTAAGGTCTAGACCTTCAAATAACAAACGAGACAACATGGCAAAATGCATCTCGCACTGCTAGTCCATCGGTCAGTGATCCAAAGCAATTAACAAAACAACAGTGCTGCATTACAGCACCCGCTGGCTCCGGCAGAGAATGAGAAAATGACAGAATAGGCAGCAAAGCAAGTCATGCATGTAATTAAAGCCATTCCACTAATAAAATGGCTGGAATCATAATGGGATACACACTAACGATCCTTCTTCCCCAGCAAACTACTTGAGTTGCAAGTCCTGTCTTGCATATATTGTAGTTGGCTGGGTCAAACAGGTAATCCATGTTGACTTAATCGGAAGGATGTTTGGAGTTTGGCACAGCTGGAAAGAATGTGATCTCATGTATAATCTGAGGGCTGAATCATTCATCGGCCTATTAATTATAATCCGTCTTCTGTTCCACATCCTGTTTTTAATACTACATTGTCAAACTCAGAATTAATGGTAAGGCTAATAAAACTAATAACAATACACTTAAAAATTTCGGTAACACTTTACAATAAGATTCATTAGTTAACATGAACTAATAATGAAGTGCACTTCTACAGCATTTATTAATCTTTGTTAATGTTAATTTCAGCATTTACCAATACATTATTAAAATCAAGACTTGTATTTGTTAACATTAGTTAATGCACTGTAAACTAACATGAACAAACTATAAACTACTGTATTTTTATTAACTAATGTTAACAAAAATTAACAAATACAGTAACAAATGTATTGCTCATGATTAGTTTGTTAGTTAATACATTAACTAATGTTAACAAAGTAACCTTATTGTAAAGTGTTACCAACATTTCTAATATTGACTGATGTTATATGGTACCGATACATTACGGTTTCAATAATATAATCGAAATTAAAAAATGCTGTAAAGAATTGTGGTTCATTAGTTCGTGATATCTACTGTATATACTATAGCAAAGTGTTAACAAATGCATTTAGAGACTAACTTCAGGCCAACATGGCTCTTAATGCTTAGAGGACTTGGCTTTAACACATTGTGTCTGCTTCAACAACTGCCAAGCATGTCCGGGGCTGTTCTAAGGAAAGATTCAAGTTTTCCGGTAATCTTCATAATCTTCAACCATGCAAACAACACAGTCTGAAGGGCAGAACGAGAAACTGGCATCCTCATGTGCCAAGAACCAGACATTTCACACTCAGTTTGCTCATTGGAACATCAGTCCCTGGCACTGAAGGAGCCAAACCATGTCTACTGAGGTTTCTGCTTTAATGGAAACACTGGGGGAATCCATGCTGCTGCCACAGGTGCACCAGACCCCTCTAATCACACAGATGATTGCCTCTTCTGTCACGGTGACATCGGTGTGAAAAACAGATGCTCACCTACATGTTATCTCAGGAAATTGCATTCCCTATAATTCAAGAATCGACTATTAACGCTGCAAATATAGTGACAGACAAGACAAGCATAATGAAATCATCCCTCTTCGACTGCCACTTAAACTGTCAAAGCATAAATCCAACTCATCAGGTTGATTAGGAGTTTATCAGGTGAAACTATGAGGCAATGCATGAAACAGCTGTTGGCCCCTTATGTGTGTTTTAAAGTCCCCCTGTAGTCAATAATTGTATCCCTTAAAACTCATCTTTGATCACCAAAATTACATATCTAAACGTTTTTTCCTGTGAAAAAAATTTCTTCATGCATTAAAATAGCTTGAATGTAACTCTACACCCTTGCTTCATTTAGAAATCGCTGGTCGGATCAATGAATATGCTAATTTGCCGCCCCCACTCACTCATGCCAGCTCAGAGATCCACTCGGTCAACTTACTGAGGTAAACGCTGCACAATTGTACCACTCTTTACAACATCGGACACATAACTGTAATTAATATGATTAGTCTTTTACTTGACTACATTATCAAACAGCTAATAATGTGTTGCCTTGTTACACAAACCATGTTCACATTCGCCATTCCAGAGTCAGACAGCTGCCTTCTAACAATCAGTATCCTTACAAATGCTTTCAACAACTCAGACAGTCAGTGGAGAAAGGCATATAGATCATCATAACATCGCAATATACATCATACACCCACCATATTGCTAAATCCACACGATTTTTCATATCAACAGGAAAATATACTGGGATAACCTGGCTTCTCTCGAGGCTCCCCAGCTAGTTTGCTGTTAATGATATTCTAAAGCCCGCCGGCACGTTGACGTGATTTTTTACAAGGTAGTTTGTGACGTCACAGACACCAGCGATTTCAAACCGCTGGTTTGAGACGGTCTTTTTTTTTTTTACTGCAGTATTAAACAAAAAATACTCAGCAATGGTGCTGACATATGAATTTGCACATGGTTTGTCGTAAAGCATATTAAAAACACCACATAGACATATAAACAACATCAAAAACTTAATTTTCACCACAGGGGGTCTTTAAATAAATTATTGATGCCTTTAACAATGTGAACCTTGAGCAAACTTGGTGGTTTGAAGTGGAATTTATACAATGTGAATGGAATTAATAACAAGTGCAAAGGGTCAAAGAGAGATTTCTCAACTGAATGGATCTCCAGTTGTTTTCATATTTAGACTTTAGGCAGACAGGTCTGAATCAATGCTCAGCATTGACTTATAAATCTCTGTCTGAGAGCAGACAGCTGAAGGATGTCTGGCAGGTCATCTTGAAGTGTTGTCTCTCTTCTGGAATTT